>NW_027327714.1:0-252947 GCF_047675955.1 Chlorocebus sabaeus | reverse complement strand
GAAGCCCATAGAGAGCTATGGTGAAAAAGGAAATATCTTCCGTTGAAAACTGGAAAGATGCTTTCTGAGAAACTGCTCTGTGTTCTGTTAATTCATCTCACAGAGTTACATCTTTCCCTTCAAGAAGCCTTTCGCTAAGGTTGTTCTTGTGGAATTGGCAAAGGGATATTTGGAAGCCCATAGAGGGCTATGGTGAAAAAGGAAATACCTTCCGTCAAAACTGGAAAGAAGCTTTCTGAGAAACTGCTCCGTGTTCTGTTAATTCATCTCACAGAGTTACATCTTTCCCTTCAAGAAGCCTTTCGCTAAGGCTGTTCTTGTGGAATTGGCAAAGGGATATTTGGAAGCCCATAGAGGGCTATGGTGAAAAAGGTAATATCTTCCGTTCAAAACTGGAAAGAAGCTTTCTGAGAAACTGCTCTGTGTTCTGCTCATTCATCTCACAGAGTTACATTTTTCCCTTCAAGAAGCCTTTCGCTAAGGCTGTTCTTGTGGAATTGGCAAAGGGATATTTGGAAGCCCATAGAGGGCTATTTTGAAAAAGGAAATATCTTCCGTTCAAACTGGAAAGAAGCTTTCTGAGAAACTGCTCTGTGTTCTGTTAATTCATCTCACAGAGTTACATCTTTCCCTTCAAGAAGCCTTTCGCTAAGGCTGTTGTTGTGGAATTGGCAAAGGGATATTTGGAAGCAAATAGAGGGCTATGTTGTAAAAGGAAATATCTTCCGTTCAAAACTGGAAAGAAGCTTTCTGAGAAACTGCTCTGTGTTCTGCTAATTCATCTCACAGAGTTACATCTTTCCCTTCAAGAAGCCTTTCCCTAAGGCTGTTCTTGTGGAATTGGCAAAGGTATATTTGGAAGCCCATAGAGGGCTATGGTGAAAAAGGAAATATCTTCCGTTCAAAACTGGATAGAAGTTTTCTGAGAAACTGCTCTGTGTTCTGTTAATTCATCTCACAGAGTTACATCTTTCCCTTCAAGAAGCCTTTCGCTAAGGCTGTTCTTGTGGAATTGGCAAAGGGATATTTGGAAGCCCATAGAGGGCTATGGTGAAAAAGGAAATATCTTCCGTTCAAAACTGGAAAGAAGCTTTCTGAGAAACTGCTCTGTGTTCTGTTAATTCACCTCACAGAGTTACATCTTTCCCTTCAAGAAGCCTGTCGCTAAGGCTGTTCTTGTGGAATTGGCAAAGGGATATTTGGAAGCCCATAGAGGGCTATGGTGAAAAAGGGAATATCTTCCGTTCAAAACTGGAAAGAAGCTTTCTGAGAAACTGCTCTGTGTTCTGTTAATTCATCTCACAGAGTTACATCTTTCCCTTCAAGAAGCCTTTCGCTAAGGCTGTTCTTGTGGCATTGGCAAAAGGGATATTTGGAAGCCCATACAGGGCTATGGTGAAAAAGGGAATATCTTCCGTTCAAAACTGGAAAGAAGCTTTCTGAGAAACTGCTCTGTGTTCTGTTAATTCATCTCACAGAGTTACATCTTTCCCTTCCAGAAGCCTTCGCTAAGGCTGTTCTTGTGGAATTGGCAAAGGGATATTTGGAAGCCCATAGAGGGTTTATGGTGAAAAAGGAAATATCTTCCGTTCAAAACTGGAAAGAAGCTTTCTGAGAAACTGCTCTGTGTTCTGTTAATTCATCTCACAGAGTTACATCTTTCCCTTCAAGAAGCCTTTCACTAAGGCTGTTCTTGTGGAATTGGCAAAGGGATATTTGGAAGTCCATAGAGGGCTATTGTGAAAAAGGAAATATCTTCCGTTCAAAACTGGAAAGAAGCTTTCTGAGAAACTGCTCTGTGTTCTGTTAATTCATCTCACAGAGTTCCATCTTTCCCTTCAAGAAGCCTTTCGCTAAGGCTGTTCTTGTGGAATTGGCAAAGGGATATTTGGAAGCCCATAGAGGGCTATGGTGAAAAAGGAAATATCTTCCGTTCAAAACTGGAAAGAAGCTTTCTGAGAAACTGCTCTGTGTTCTGTTAATTCATCTCACAGAGTTACATCTTTCCCTTCAAGAAGCCTTTCGCTAAGGCTGTTCTTGTGGAATTGGCAAAGGGATATTTGGAAGCACATAGAGGGCTATGGTGAAAAAGGAAATATCTTCCGTTCAAAACTGGAAAGAAGCTTTCTGTGAAACTGCTTTGTGTTCTGCTAATTCATCTCACAGAGTTACATCTTTCCCTTCAAGAAGCCTTTCGCTAAGGCTGTTCTTGTGGAATTGGCAAAGGGATATTTGGAAGCACATAGAGGGCTATGGTGAAAAGGAAATATCTTCCGTTCAAAACTGGAAAGAAGCTTTCTGAGAAACTGCTCTGTGTTCTGGTAATTCATCTCACAGAGTTTACATCTTTCCCTTCAAGAAGCCTTTCGCTAAGGCTGTTCTTGTGGAATTGGCAAAGGGATATTTGGAAGCCCATAGAGGGCTTTGGTGAAAAAGGAAATATCTTCCGTTCAAAACTGGAAAGAAGCTTTCTGAGAAACTGCTCTGTGTTCTGTTAATTCATCTCACAGAGTTACATCTTTCCCTTCAAGAAGCCTTTCGCTAAGGCTGTTCTTGTGGAATTGGCAAAGGGATATTTGGAAGCCCATAGAGGGCTATGGTGAAAAAGGAAATATCTTCCGTTCAAACTGGAAAGAAGCTTTCTGAGAAACTGCTCTGTGTTCTGTTAATTCATCCCACAGAGTTACATCTTTCCCTTCAAGAAGCCTTTCGCTAAGGTTGTTCTTGTGGAATTGGCAAAGGATATTTGGAAGCCCATAGACGGCTACGGTGAAAAAGGAAATATCTTCCGTTCAAAACTGGAAAGAAGCTTTCTGAGAAACTGTTCTGTGTTCTGGTAATTCATCTCACAGAGTTACATCTTTCCCTTCAAGAAGCCTTTCGCTAAGGCTGTTCTTGTGGAATTGGCAAAGGGAAATTTGGAAGCCCATAGAGGGCTATGGTGAAAAAGGAAATATCTTCCATTCAAAACTGGAAAGAAGCTTTCTGAGAAACTGCTCTGTGTTCTGTTAATTCATCTCACAGAGTTACATCTTTCCCTTCAAGAGCCTTTCGCTAAGGCTGTTCTTGTGGAATTGGCAAAGGATATTTGGAAGCCCATAGAGGGCTATGGTGAAAAAGGAAATATCTTCCGTTCAAAACTGGAAAGAAGCTTTCTGAGAAACTGCTCTGTGTTCTGTTAATTCATCCCACAGAGTTACATCTTTCCCTTCAAGAAGCCTTTCGCTAAGGCTGTTCTTGTGGAATTGGCAAAGGGATATTTGGAAGTCCATAGAGGGCTATGGTGAAAAAGGAAATATCTTCCGTTCAAAACTGGAAAGAAGCTTTCTGAGAAACTGCTCTGTGTTCTGTTAATTCATCTCACAGAGTTCCATCTTTCCCTTCAATAAGCCTTTCGCTAAGGCTGTTCTTGTGGAATTGGCAAAGGGATATTTGGAAGCCCATAGAGGGCTATGGTGAAAAAGGAAATATCTTCCGTTCAAAACTGGAAAGAAGCTTTCTGAGAAACTGCTCTGTGTTCTGTTAATTCATCTCACAGAGTTACATCTTTCCCTTCCAGAAGCCTTTCGCTAAGGCTGTTCTTGTGGAATTGGCAAAGGGATATTTGGAAGCCCATAGAGGGCTATGGTGAAAAAGGAAATATCTTCCGTTCAAAACTGGAAAGAAGCTTTCTGAGAAACTGCTCTGTGTTCTGTTAATTCATCTCACAGAGTTACATCTTTCCCTTCAAGAAGCCTTTCGCTAAGGCTGTTCTTGTGGAATTGGCAAAGGGATATTTGGAAGTCCATAGAGGGCTATGGTGAAAAAGGAAATATCTTCCGTTCAAAACTGGAAAGAAGCTTTCTGAGAAACTGCTCTGTGTTCTGTTAATTCATCTCACAGAGTTCCATCTTTCCCTTCAAGAAGCCTTTCGCTAAGGCTGTTCTTGTGGAATTGGCAAAGGGATATTTGGAAGGCCATAGAGGGCTATGGTGAAAAAGGAAATATCTTCCGTTCAAAACTGGAAAGAAGCTTTCTGAGAAACTGCTCTGTGTTCTGTTAATTCATCTCACAGAGTTACATCTTTCCCTTCAAGAAGCCTTTCGCTAAGGCTGTTCTTGTGGAATTGGCAAAGGGATATTTGGAAGCCCATAGAGGGCTATGGTGAAAAAGGAAATATCTTCCGTTCAAAACTGGAAAGAAGCTTTCTGAGAAACTGCTCTGTGTTCTGTTAATTCATCTCACAGAGTTACATCTTTCCCTTCAAGAAGCCTTTCGCTAAGGCTGTTCTTGTGGAATTGGCAAAGGGATATTTGGAAGCACATAGAGGGCTATGGTGAAAAAGGAAATATCTTCCGTTCAAAACTGGAAAGAAGCTTTCTGTGAAACTGCTTTGTGTTCTGCTAATTCATCTCACAGAGTTACATCTTTCCCTTCAAGAAGCCTTTCGCTAAGGCTGTTCTTGTGGAATTGGCAAAGGGATATTTGGAAGCACATAGAGGGCTATGGTGAAAAGGAAATATCTTCCGTTCAAAACTGGAAAGAAGCTTTCTGAGAAACTGCTCTGTGTTCTGGTAATTCATCTCACAGAGTTACATCTTTCCCTTCAAGAAGCCTTTCGCTAAGGCTGTTCTTGTGGAATTGGCAAAGGGATATTTGGAAGCCCATAGAGGGCTTTGGTGAAAAAGGAAATATCTTCCGTTCAAAACTGGAAAGAAGCTTTCTGAGAAACTGCTCTGTGTTCTGTTAATTCATCTCACAGAGTTACATCTTTCCCTTCAAGAAGCCTTTCGCTAAGGCTGTTCTTGTGGAATTGGCAAAGGGATATTTGGAAGCCCATAGAGGGCTATGGTGAAAAAGGAAATATCTTCCGTTCAAAACTGGAAAGAAGCTTTCTGAGAAACTGCTCTGTGTTCTGTTAATTCATCCCACAGAGTTACATCTTTCCCTTCAAGAAGCCTTTCGCTAAGGTTGTTCTTGTGGAATTGGCAAAGGGATATTTGGAAGCCCATAGACGGCTACGGTGAAAAAGGAAATATCTTCCGTTCAAAACTGGAAAGAAGCTTTCTGAGAAACTGTTCTGTGTTCTGGTAATTCATCTCACAGAGTTACATCTTTCCCTTCAAGAAGCCTTTCGCTAAGGCTGTTCTTGTGGAATTGGCAAAGGGAAATTTGGAAGCCCATAGAGGGCTATGGTGAAAAAGGAAATATCTTCCATTCAAAACTGGAAAGAAGCTTTCTGAGAAACTGCTCTGTGTTCTGTTAATTCATCTCACAGAGTTACATCTTTCCCTTCAAGAAGCCTTTCGCTAAGGCTGTTCTTGTGGAATTGGCAAAGGGATATTTGGAAGCCCATAGAGGGCTATGGTGAAAAAGGAAATATCTTCCGTTCAAAACTGGAAAGAAGCTTTCTGAGAAACTGCTCTGTGTTCTGTTAATTCATCCCACAGAGTTACATCTTTCCCTTCAAGAAGCCTTTCGCTAAGGCTGTTCTTGTGGAATTGGCAAAGGGATATTTGGAAGTCCATAGAGGGCTATGGTGAAAAAGGAAATATCTTCCGTTCAAAACTGGAAAGAAGCTTTCTGAGAAACTGCTCTGTGTTCTGTTAATTCATCTCACAGAGTTCCATCTTTCCCTTCAATAAGCCTTTCGCTAAGGCTGTTCTTGTGGAATTGGCAAAGGGATATTTGGAAGCCCATAGAGGGCTATGGTGAAAAAGGAAATATCTTCCGTTCAAAACTGGAAAGAAGCTTTCTGAGAAACTGCTCTGTGTTCTGTTAATTCATCTCACAGAGTTACATCTTTCCCTTCCAGAAGCCTTTCGCTAAGGCTGTTCTTGTGGAATTGGCAAAGGGATATTTGGAAGCCCATAGAGGGCTATGGTGAAAAAGGAAATATCTTCCGTTCAAAACTGGAAAGAAGCTTTCTGAGAAACTGCTCTGTGTTCTGTTAATTCATCTCACAGAGTTACATCTTTCCCTTCAAGAAGCCTTTCGCTAAGGCTGTTCTTGTGGAATTGGCAAAGGGATATTTGGAAGTCCATAGAGGGCTATGGTGAAAAAGGAAATATCTTCCGTTCAAAACTGGAAAGAAGCTTTCTGAGAAACTGCTCTGTGTTCTGTTAATTCATCTCACAGAGTTCCATCTTTCCCTTCAAGAAGCCTTTCGCTAAGGCTGTTCTTGTGGAATTGGCAAAGGGATATTTGGAAGGCCATAGAGGGCTATGGTGAAAAAGGAAATATCTTCCGTTCAAAACTGGAAAGAAGCTTTCTGAGAAACTGCTCTGTGTTCTGTTAATTCATCTCACAGAGTTACATCTTTCCCTTCAAGAAGCCTTTCGCTAAGGCTGTTCTTGTGGAATTGGCAAAGGGATATTTGGAAGCATATAGAGGGCTATGGTGAAAAAGGAAATATCTTCCGTTCAAAACTGGAAAGAAGCTTTCTGTGAAACTGCTTTGTGTTCTGCTAATTCATCTCACAGAGTTACATCTTTCCCTTCAAGAAGCCTTTCGCTAAGGCTGTTCTTGTGGAATTGGCAAGGGATATTTGTAAGCACATAGAGGGCTATGGTGAAAAAGGAAATATCTTCCGTTCAAAACTGGAAAGAAGCTTTCTGAGAAACTGCTCTGTGTTCTGTTAATTCATCTCACAGAGTTACATCTTTCCCTTCAAGATGCCTTTCGCTAAGGCTGTTCTTGTGGAATTGGCAAAGCGATATTTGGAAGCCCATAGAGGGCTTTGGTGAAAAAGGAAATATCTTCCGTTCAAAACTGGAAAGAAGCTTTCTGAGAAACTGCTCTGTGTTCTGTTAATTCATCTCACAGAGTTACATCTTTCCCTTCAAGAAGCCTTTCGCTAAGGCTGTTCTTGTGGAATTGGCAAAGGGATATTTGGAAGCCCATAGAGGGCTATGGTGAAAAAGGAAATATCTTCCGTTCAAAACTGGAAAGAAGCTTTCTGAGAAACTGCTCTGTGTTCTGTTAATTCATCCCACAGAGTTACATCTTTCCCTTCAAGAAGCCTTTCGCTAAGGTTGTTCTTGTGGAATTGGCAAAGGGATATTTGGAAGCCCATAGACGGCTACGGTGAAAAAGGAAATATCTTCCGTTCAAAACTGGAAAGAAGCTTTCTGAGAAACTGCTCTGTGTTCTGGTAATTCATCTCACAGAGTTACATCTTTCCCTTCAAGAAGCCTTTCGCTAAGGCTGTTCTTGTGGAATTGGCAAAGGGATATTTGGAAGCCCATAGAGGGCTATGGTGAAAAAGGAAATATCTTCCGTTCAAAACTGGAAAGAAGCTTTCTGAGAAACTGCTCTGTGTTCTGTTAATTCATCTCACAGAGTTACATCTTTCCCTTCAAGAAGCCTTTCGCTAAGGCTGTTCTTGTGGAATTGACAAAGGGATATTTGGAAGCCCATAGAGGGCTATGGTGAAAAAGGAAATATCTTCCGTTCAAAACTGGAAAGAAGCTTTCTGAGAAACTGCTCTGTGTTCTGTTAATTCATCTCACAGAGTTAGATCTTTCCCTTCAAGAAGCCTTTCGCTAAGGTTGTTCTTGTGGAATTGGCAAAGGGATATTTGGAAGCCCATAGAGGGCTATGGTGAAAAAGGAAATATCTTCCGTTCAAAACTGGAAAGAAGCTTTCTGAGAAACTGCTCTGTGTTCTGTTAATTCATCTCACAGAGTTACATCTTTCCCTTCAAGAAGCCTTTCGCTAAGGCTGTTCTTGTGGAATTGGCAAAGGGATATTTGGAAGCCCATAGAGGGCTATGGTGAAAAAGGAAATATCTTCCGTTCAAAACTGGAAAGAAGCTTTCTGAGAAACTGCTCTGTGTTCTGTTAATTCATCTCACAGAGTTACATCTTTCCCTTCAAGAAGCCTTTCGCTAAGGCTGTTCTTGTGGAATTGGCAAAGGGATATTTGGAAGCCCATAGAGGGCTATGGTGAAAAAGGAAATATCTTCCGTTCAAAACTGGAAAGAAGCTTTCTGAGAAACTGCTCTGTGTTCTGTTAATTCATCTCACAGAGTTACATCTTTCCCTTCAAGAAGCCTTTCGCTAAGGCTGTTCTTGTGGAATAGGCAAAGGGATATTTGGAAGCCCATAGAGGGCTACGGTGAAAAAGGAAATATCTTCCGTTCAAAACTGGAAAGAAGCATTCTGAGAAACTGCTCTGTGTTCTGTTAATTCATCTCACAGAGTTCCATCTTTCCCTTCAAGAAGCCTTTCGCTAAGGCTGTTCTTGTGGAATTGGCAAAGGGATATTTGGAAGCCCATAGAGGGCTATGGTGAAAAAGGAAATATCTTCCGTTCAAAACTGGAAAGAAGCTTTCTGAGAAACTGCTCTGTGTTCTGTTAATTCATCTCACAGAGTTACATCTTTCCCTTCAAGAAGCCTTTCGCTAAAGCTGTTCTTGTGGAATAGGCAAAGGGATATTTGGAAGCCCATAGAGGGCTATGGTGAAAAAGGAAATATCTTCCGTTCAAAACTGGAAAGAAGCTTTCTGAGAAACTGCTCTGTGTTCTGTTAATTCATCTCACAGAGTTACATCTTTCCCTTCAAGAAGCCTTTCGCTAAGGCTGTTCTTGTGGAACTGGCAAAGGGATATTTGGAAGCCCATAGAGAGCTATGGTGAAAAAGGAAATATCTTCCGTTGAAAACTGGAAAGATGCTTTCTGAGAAACTGCTCTGTGTTCTGTTAATTCATCTCACAGAGTTACATCTTTCCCTTCAAGAAGCCTTTCGCTAAGGTTGTTCTTGTGGAATTGGCAAAGGGATATTTGGAAGCCCATAGAGGGCTATGGTGAAAAAGGAAATACCTTCCGTCAAAACTGGAAAGAAGCTTTCTGAGAAACTGCTCCGTGTTCTGTTAATTCATCTCACAGAGTTACATCTTTCCCTTCAAGAAGCCTTTCGCTAAGGCTGTTCTTGTGGAATTGGCAAAGGGATATTTGGAAGCCCATAGAGGGCTATGGTGAAAAAGGTAATATCTTCCGTTCAAAACTGGAAAGAAGCTTTCTGAGAAACTGCTCTGTGTTCTGCTCATTCATCTCACAGAGTTACATTTTTCCCTTCAAGAAGCCTTTCGCTAAGGCTGTTCTTGTGGAATTGGCAAAGGGATATTTGGAAGCCCATAGAGGGCTATTTTGAAAAAGGAAATATCTTCCTTTCAAAACTGGAAAGAAGCTTTCTGAGAAACTGCTCTGTGTTCTGTTAATTCATCTCACAGAGTTACATCTTTCCCTTCAAGAAGCCTTTCGCTAAGGCTGTTCTTGTGGAATTGGCAAAGGGATATTTGGAAGCAAATAGAGGGCTATGTTGTAAAAGGAAATATCTTCCGTTCAAAACTGGAAAGAAGCTTTCTGAGAAACTGCTCTGTGTTCTGCTAATTCATCTCACAGAGTTACATCTTTCCCTTCAAGAAGCCTTTCCCTAAGGCTGTTCTTGTGGAATTGGCAAAGGTATATTTGGAAGCCCATAGAGGGCTATGGTGAAAAAGGAAATATCTTCCGTTCAAAACTGGATAGAAGTTTTCTGAGAAACTGCTCTGTGTTCTGTTAATTCATCTCACAGAGTTACATCTTTCCCTTCAAGAAGCCTTTCGCTAAGGCTGTTCTTGTGGAATTGGCAAAGGGATATTTGGAAGCCCATAGAGGGCTATGGTGAAAAAGGAAATATCTTCCGTTCAAAACTGGAAAGAAGCTTTCTGAGAAACTGCTCTGTGTTCTGTTAATTCACCTCACAGAGTTACATCTTTCCCTTCAAGAAGCCTGTCGCTAAGGCTGTTCTTGTGGAATTGGCAAAGGGATATTTGGAAGCCCATAGAGGGCTATGGTGAAAAAGGGAATATCTTCCGTTCAAAACTGGAAAGAAGCTTTCTGAGAAACTGCTCTGTGTTCTGTTAATTCATCTCACAGAGTTACATCTTTCCCTTCAAGAAGCCTTTCGCTAAGGCTGTTCTTGTGGCATTGGCAAAGGGATATTTGGAAGCCCATACAGGGCTATGGTGAAAAAGGGAATATCTTCCGTTCAAAACTGGAAAGAAGCTTTCTGAGAAACTGCTCTGTGTTCTGTTAATTCATCTCACAGAGTTACATCTTTCCCTTCCAGAAGCCTTTCGCTAAGGCTGTTCTTGTGGAATTGGCAAAGGGATATTTGGAAGCCCATAGAGGTTTATGGTGAAAAAGGAAATATCTTCCGTTCAAAACTGGAAAGAAGCTTTCTGAGAAACTGCTCTGTGTTCTGTTAATTCATCTCACAGAGTTACATCTTTCCCTTCAAGAAGCCTTTCACTAAGGCTGTTCTTGTGGAATTGGCAAAGGGATATTTGGAAGTCCATAGAGGGCTATTGTGAAAAAGGAAATATCTTCCGTTCAAAACTGGAAAGAAGCTTTCTGAGAAACTGCTCTGTGTTCTGTTAATTCATCTCACAGAGTTCCATCTTTCCCTTCAAGAAGCCTTTCGCTAAGGCTGTTCTTGTGGAATTGGCAAAGGGATATTTGGAAGCCCATAGAGGGCTATGGTGAAAAAGGAAATATCTTCCGTTCAAAACTGGAAAGAAGCTTTCTGAGAAACTGCTCTGTGTTCTGTTAATTCATCTCACAGAGTTACATCTTTCCCTTCAAGAAGCCTTTCGCTAAGGCTGTTCTTGTGGAATTGGCAAAGGGATATTTGGAAGCACATAGAGGGCTATGGTGAAAAAGGAAATATCTTCCGTTCAAAACTGGAAAGAAGCTTTCTGTGAAACTGCTTTGTGTTCTGCTAATTCATCTCACAGAGTTACATCTTTCCCTTCAAGAAGCCTTTCGCTAAGGCTGTTCTTGTGGAATTGGCAAAGGGATATTTGGAAGCACATAGAGGGCTATGGTGAAAAAGGAAATATCTTCCGTTCAAAACTGGAAAGAAGCTTTCTGAGAAACTGCTCTGTGTTCTGGTAATTCATCTCACAGAGTTACATCTTTCCCTTCAAGAAGCCTTTCGCTAAGGCTGTTCTTGTGGAATTGGCAAAGGGATATTTGGAAGCCCATAGAGGGCTTTGGTGAAAAAGGAAATATCTTCCGTTCAAAACTGGAAAGAAGCTTTCTGAGAAACTGCTCTGTGTTCTGTTAATTCATCTCACAGAGTTACATCTTTCCCTTCAAGAAGCCTTTCGCTAAGGCTGTTCTTGTGGAATTGGCAAAGGGATATTTGGAAGCCCATAGAGGGCTATGGTGAAAAAGGAAATATCTTCCGTTCAAAACTGGAAAGAAGCTTTCTGAGAAACTGCTCTGTGTTCTGTTAATTCATCTCACAGAGTTACATCTTTCCCTTCAAGAAGCCTTTCGCTAAGGTTGTTCTTGTGGAATTGGCAAAGGGATATTTGGAAGCCCATAGACGGCTACGGTGAAAAAGGAAATATCTTCCGTTCAAAACTGGAAAGAAGCTTTCTGAGAAACTGCTCTGTGTTCTGGTAATTCATCTCACAGAGTTACATCTTTCCCTTCAAGAAGCCTTTCGCTAAGGCTGTTCTTGTGGAATTGGCAAAGGGATATTTGGAAGCCCATAGAGGGCTATGGTGAAAAAGGAAATATCTTCCGTTCCAAATTGGAAAGAAGCTTTCTTAGAAACTGCTCTGTGTTCTGTTAATTCATCTCACAGAGTTACATCTTTCCCTTCAAGAAGCCTTTCGCTAAGGCTGTTCTTGTGGAATTGACAAAGGGATATTTGGAAGCCCATAGAGGGCTATGGTGAAAAAGGAAATATCTTCCGTTCAAAACTGGAAAGAAGCTTTCTGAGAAACTGCTCTGTGTTCTGTTAATTCATCTCACAGAGTTACATCTTTCCCTTCAAGAAGCCTTTCGCTAAGGCTGTTCTTGTGGAATTGGCAAAGGGATATTTGGAAGCCCATAGAGGGCTATGGTGAAAAAGGAAATATCTTCCGTTCAAAACTGGAAAGAAGCTTTCTGAGAAACTGCTCTGTGTTCTGTTAATTCATCTCACAGAGTTACATCTTTCCCTTCAAGAAGCCTTTCGCTAAGGCTGTTCTTGTGGAATTGGCAAAGGGATATTTGGAAGCCCATAGAGGGCTATGGTGAAAAAGGAAATATCTTCCGTTCAAAACTGGAAAGAAGCTTTCTGAGAAACTGCTCTGTGTTCTGTTAATTCATCTCACAGAGTTACATCTTTCCCTTCAAGAAGCCTTTCGCTAAGGCTGTTCTTGTGGAATTGGCAAAGGGATATTTGGAAGCCCATAGAGGGCTATGGTGTAAAAGGAAATACCTTCCGTTCAAAACTGTAAAGAAGCTTTCTGAGAAACTGCTCTGTGTTCTGTTAATTCATCTTACAGAGTTGCATCTTATCCTTCAAGAAGCCTTTCGCTAAGGCTGTTCTTGTGGAATTGGCAAAGGGATATTTGGAAGCCCATAGAGGGCTATGGTGAAAAAGGAAATATCTTCCGTTCAAAACTGGAATGAAGCTTTCTGAGAAACTGCTCTGTGTTCTGTTAATTCATCTCACAGAGTTACATCTTTCCCTTCAAAAGCCTTTCGCTAAGGCTGTTCTTGAGGAATTGGCAAAGGGATATTTGGAAGCCCATAGAGGGCTATTGTGAAGAAGGAAATATCTTCCGTTCAAAACTGGAAAGAAGCTTTCCGAGAAACTGCTCTGTGTTCTGTTAATTCATCACACAGAGTTACATCTTTCCCTTCAAGAAGCCTTTCGCTAAGGCTGTTCTTGTGGAATTGGCAAAGGGATATTTGGAAGCCCATAGAGGGCTATGGTGAAAAAGAAATATCTTCCGTTCAAAACTGGAAAGAAGCTTTCTGAGAAACTGCTCTGTGTTCTGTTAATTCATCTCACAGAGTTACATCTTTCCCTTCAAGAAGCCTTTCGCTAAGGCTGTTCTTGTGGAATTGGCAAAGGGATATTTGGAAGCCCATAGAGGGCTATGGTGAAAAAGGAAATATCGTCCGTTCAAAACTGGAAAGAAGCTTTCTGAGAAACTGCTCTGTGTTCTGTTAATTCATCTCACAGAGTTACATCTTTCCCTTCAAGAAGCCTTTCGCTAAGGCTGTTCTTGTGGAATTGGCAAAGGGATATTTGGAAGCCCATAGAGGGCTATGGTGAAAAAGGAAATATCTTCCGTTCAAAACTGGAAAGAAGCTTTCTGAGAAACTGCTTTGTGTTCTGCTAATTCATGTCACAGAGTTACATCTTTCCCTTCAAGAAGCCTTTCGCTAAGGCTGTTCTTGTGGAATTGGCAAAGGGATATTTGGAAGCACATAGAGGGCTATGGTGAAAAAGGAAATATCTTCCGTTCAAAACTGGAAAGAAGCTTTCTGAGAAACTGCTCTGTGTTCTGTTAATTCATCTCACAGAGTTACATCTTTCCCTTCAAGAAGCCTTTCGCTAAGGCTGTTCTTGTGGAATTGACAAAGGGATATTTGGAAGCCCATAGAGGGCTATGGTGAAAAAGGAAATATCTTCCGTTCAAAACTGGAAAGAAGCTTTCTGAGAAACTGCTCTGTGTTCTGTTAATTCATCTCACAGAGTTACATCTTTCCCTTCAAGAAGCCTTTCGCTAAGGCTGTTCTTGTGGAATTGGCAAAGGGATATTTGGAAGCCCATAGAGGGCTATGGTGAAAAAGGAAATATCTTCCGTTCAAAACTGGAAAGAAGCTTTCTGAGAAACTGCTCTGTGTTCTGTTAATTCATCTCACAGAGTTACATCTTTCCCTTCAAGAAGCCTTTCGCTAAGGCTGTTCTTGTGGAATTGGCAAAGGGATATTTGGAAGCCCATAGAGGGCTATGGTGAAAAAGGAAATATCTTCCGTTCAAAACTGGAAAGAAGCTTTCTGAGAAACTGCTTTGTGTTCTGTTAATTCATCTCACAGAGTTTCATCTTTCCCTTCAAGAAGCCTTTCGCTAAGGCTGTTATTGTGGAATTGGCAAAGGGATATTTGGAAGCCCATAGAGGGCTATGGTGAAAAAGGAAATATCTTCCGTTCAAAACTGGAAAGAAGCTTTCTGAGAAACTGCTCTGTGTTCTGTTAATTCATCTCACAGAGTTACATCTTTCCCTTCAAGAAGCCTTTCGCTAAGGCTGTTCTTGTGGAATTGGCAAAGGGATATTTGGAATCCCATAGAGGGCTATGGTGTAAAAGGAAATACCTTCCGTTCAAAACTGGAAAGAAGCTTTCTGAGAAACTGCTCTGTGTTCTGTTAATTCATCTCACAGAGTTGCATCTTATCCTTCAAGAAGCCTTTCGCTAAGGCTGTTCTTGTGGAATTGGCAAAGGGATATTTGGAAGCCCATAGAGGGCTATGGTGAAAAAGGAAATATCTTCCGTTCAAAACTGGAATGAAGCTTTCTGAGAAACTGCTCTGTGTTCTGTTAATTCATCTCACAGAGTTGCATCTTATCCTTCAAGAAGCCTTTCGCTAAGGCTGTTCTTGTGGAATTGGCAAAGGGATATTTGGAAGCCCATAGAGGGCTATGGTGAAAAAGGAAATATCTTCCGTTCAAAACTGGAATGAAGCTTTCTGAGAAACTGCTCTGTGTTCTGTTAATTCATCTCACAGAGTTACATCTTTCCCTTCAAAAGCCTTTCGCTAAGGCTGTTCTTGAGGAATTGGCAAAGGGATATTTGGAAGCCCATAGAGGGCTATGGTGAAAAAGGAAATATCTTCCGTTAAAAACTGGAAAGAAGCTTTCTGAGAAACTGCTCTGTGTTCTGTTAATTCATCTCACAGAGTTACATCTTTCCCTTCAAGAAGCCTTTCGCTAAGGCTGTTCTTGTGGAATTGGCAAAGGGATATTTGGAAGCCCGTAGAGGGCTATGGTGAAAAAGGAAATATCGTCCGTTCAAAACTGGAAAGAAGCTTTCTGAGAAACTGCTCTGTGTTCTGTTAATTCATCTCACAGAGTTACATCTTTCCCTTCAAGAAGCCTTTCGCTAAGGCTGTTCTTGTGGAATTGGCAAAGGGATATTTGGAAGCCCATAGAGGGCTATGGTGAAAAAGGAAATATCTTCCGTTCAAAACTGGAAAGAAGCTTTCTGAGAAACTGCTTTGTGTTCTGCTAATTCATCTCACAGAGTTACATCTTTCCCTTCAAGAAGCCTTTCGCTAAGGCTGTTCTTCTGGAATTGGCAAAGGGATATTTGGAAGCACATAGAGGGCTATGGTGAAAAAGGAAATATCTTCCGTTCAAAACTGGAAAGAAACTTTCTGAGAAACTGCTCTGTGTTCTGTTAATTCATCTCACAGAGTTACATCTTTCCCTTCAAGAAGCCTTTCGCTAAGGCTGTTCTTGTGGAATTGGCAAAGGGATATTTGGAAGCCCATAGAGGGCTATGGTGAAAAAGGAAATATCTTCCGTTCAAAACTGGAAAGAAGCTTTCTGAGAAACTGCTCTGTGTTCTGTTAATTCATCTCACAGAGTTACATCTTTCCCTTCAAGAAGCCTTTCGCTAAGGCTGTTCTTGTGGAATTGGCAAAGGGATATTTGGAAGCCCATAGAGGGCTATGGTGAAAAAGGAAATATCTTCCGTTCAAAACTGGAAAGAAGCTTTCTGAGAAACTGCTCTGTGTTCTGTTAATTCATCTCACAGAGTTACATCTTTCCCTTCAAGAAGCCTTTCGCTAAGGTTGTTCTTGTGGAATTGGCAAAGGGATATTTGGAAGCCCATAGAGGGCTATGGTGAAAAAGGAAATATCTTCCGTTCAAAACTGGAAAGAAGCTTTCTGAGAAACTGCTCTGTGTTCTGGTAATTCATCTCACAGAGTTACATCTTTCCCTTCAAGAAGCCTTTCGCTAAGGCTGTTCTTGTGGAATTGGCAAAGGGATATTTGGAAGCCCATAGAGGGCTATGGTGAAAAAGGAAATATCTTCCGTTCAAAACTGGAAAGAAGCTTTCTGAGAAAGTGCTCTGTGTTCTGTTAATTCATCTCACAGAGTTACATCTTTCCCTTCAAGAAGCCTTTCGCTAAGGCTGTTCTTGTGGAATTGGCAAAGGGATATTTGGAAGCCCATAGAGGGCTATGGTGAAAAAGGAAATATCTTCCGTTCAAAACTGGAAAGAAGCTTTCTGAGAAACTGCTCTGTGTTCTGTTAATTCATCTCACAGAGTTACATCTTTCCCTTCAAGAAGCCTTTCGCTAAGGTTGTTCTTGTGGAATTGGCAAAGGGATATTTGGAAGCCCATAGAGGGCTATGGTGAAAAAGGAAATATCTTCCGTTCAAAACTTTAAAGAAGCTTTCTGAGAAACTGCTCTGTGTTCTGGTAATTCATCTCACAGAGTTACATCTTTCCCTTCAAGAAGCCTTTCGCTAAGGCTGTTCTTGTGGAATTGGCAAAGGGATATTTGGAAGCCCATAGAGGGCTATGGTGAAAAAGGAAATATCTTATGTTCAAAACTGGAAAGAAGCTTTCTGAGAAACTGCTCTGTGTTCTGTTAATTCATCTCACAGAGTTACATCTTTCCCTTCAAGAAGCCTTTCGCTAAGGCTGTTCTTGTGGAATTGGCAAAGGGATATTTGGAAGCCCATAGAGGGCTATGGTGAAAAAGGAAATATCTTCCGTTCAAAACTGGAAAGAAGCTTTCTGAGAAACTGCTCTGTGTTCTGTTAATTCATCTCACAGAGTTACATCTTTCCCTTCAAGAAGCCTTTCGCTAAGGCTGTTCTTGTGGAATTGGCAAAGGGATATTTGGAAGCCCATAGAGGGCTATTGTGAAAAAGGAAATATCTTCCGTTCAAAACTGGAAAGAAGCTTTCTGAGAAACTGCTGTGTGTTCTGTTAATTCATCTCACAGAGTTACGTCTTTCCCTTCAAGAAGCCTTTCGCTAAGGCTGTTCTTGTGGAATTGGCAAATGGATATTTGGAAGCCCATAGAGGGCTATGGTGAAAAAGGAAATATCTTCCGTTCAAAACTGGAAAGAAGCTTTCTGAGAAACTGCTCTGTGTTCTCTTAATTCATCTCACAGAGTTACATCGTTCCCTTCAAGAAGCCTTTCGCTAAGGCTGTTCTTGTGCAGTTGGCAAAGGGATATTTGGAAGCCCATAGAGGGCTATGGTGAAAAAGGAAATATCTTCCGTTCAAAACTGGAAAGAAGCTTTCTGAGAAACTGTTCTGTGTTCTGTTAATTCATCTCACAGAGTTACATCTTTCCCTTCAAGAAGCCTTTCGCTAAGGCTGTTCTTGTGGAATTGGCAAAGGGATATTTGGAAGCCCATAGAGGGCTATGGTGAAAAAGGAAATATCTTCCGTTCAAAACTGGAAAGAAGCTTTCTGAGAAACTGCTCTGTGTTCTGTTAATTCATCTCACAGAGTTACATCTTTCCCTTCAAGAAGCCTTTCGCTAAGGCTGTTCTTGTGGAATTGGCAAAGGGATATTTGGAAGCCCATAGAGGGCTATGGTGAAAAAGGAAATATCTTCCGTTCAAAACTGGAAAGAAGCTTTCTGAGAAACTGCTCTGTGTTCTGTTAATTCATCTCACAGAGTTACATCTTTCCCTTCAAGAAGCCTTTCGCTAAGGCTGTTCTTGTGGAATTGGCAAAGGGATATTTGGAAGTCCATAGAGGGCTATGGTGAAAAAGGAAATATCTTCCGTTCAAAACTGGAAAGAAGCTTTCTGAGAAACTGCTCTGTGTTCTGTTAATTCATCTCACAGAGTTCCATCTTTCCCTTCAAGAAGCCTTTCGCTAAGGCTGTTCTTGTGGAATTGGCAAAGGGATATTTGGAAGCCCATAGAGGGCTATGGTGAAAAAGGAAATATCTTCCGTTCAAAACTGGAAAGAAGCTTTCTGAGAAACTGCTCTGTGTTCTGTTAATTCATCTCACAGAGTTACATCTTTCCCTTCAAGAAGCCTTTCGCTAAGGCTGTTCTTGTGGAATTGGCAAAGGGATATTTGGAAGCCCATAGAGGGCTATGGTGAAAAAGGAAATATCTTCCGTTCAAAACTGGAAAGAAGCTTTCTGTGAAACTGCTTTGTGTTCTGCTAATTCATCTCACAGAGTTACATCTTTCCCTTCAAGAAGCCTTTCGCTAAGGCTGTTCTTGTGGAATTGGCAAAGGGATATTTGGAAGCACATAGAGGGCTATGGTGAAAAAGGAAATATCTTCCGTTCAAAACTGGAAAGAAGCTTTCTGAGAAACTGCTCTGTGTTCTGTTAATTCATCTCACAGAGTTACATCTTTCCCTTCAAGAAGCCTTTCGCTAAAGCTGTTCTTGTGGAATTGGCAAAGGGATATTTGGAAGCCCATAGAGGGCTTTGGTGAAAAAGGAAATATCTTCCGTTCAAAACTGGAAAGAAGCTTTCTGAGAAACTGCTCTGTGTTCTGTTAATTCATCTCACAGAGTTACATCTTTCCCTTCAAGAAGCCTTTCGCTAAGGCTGTTCTTGTGGAATTGGCAAAGGGATATTTGGAAGCCCATAGAGGGCTATGGTGAAAAAGGAAATATCTTCCGTTCAAAACTGGAAAGAAGCTTTCTGAGAAACTGCTCTGTGTTCTGTTAATTCATCTCACAGAGTTACATCTTTCCCTTCAAGAAGCCTTTCGCTAAGGTTGTTCTTGTGGAATTGGCAAAGGGATATTTGGAAGCCCATAGACGGCTACGGTGAAAAAGGAAATATCTTCCGTTCAAAACTGGAAAGAAGCTTTCTGAGAAACTGCTCTGTGTTCTGGTAATTCATCTCACAGAGTTACATCTTTCCCTTCAAGAAGCCTTTCGCTAAGGCTGTTCTTGTGGAATTGGCAAAGGGATATTTGGAAGCCCATAGAGGGCTATGGTGAAAAAGGAAATATCTTCCGTTCAAAATTGGAAAGAAGCTTTCTTAGAAACTGCTCTGTGTTCTGTTAATTCAGCTCACAGAGTTACATCTTTCCCTTCAAGAAGCCTTTCGCTAAGGCTGTTCTTGTGGAATTGACAAAGGGATATTTGGAAGCCCATAGAGGGCTATGGTGAAAAAGGAAATATCTTCCGTTCCAAACTGGAAAGAAGCTTTCTGAGAAACTGCTCTGTGTTCTGTTAATTCATCTCACAGAGTTACATCTTTCCCTTCAAGAAGCCTTTCGCTAAGGCTGTTCTTGTGGAATTGGCAAAGGGATATTTGGAAGCCCATAGAGGGCTATGGTGAAAAAGGAAATATCTTCCGTTCAAAACTGGAAAGAAGCTTTCTGAGAAACTGCTCTGTGTTCTGTTAATTCATCTCACAGAGTTACATCTTTCCCTTCAAGAAGCCTTTCGCTAAGGCTGTTCTTGTGGAATTGGCAAAGGGATATTTGGAAGCCCATAGAGGGCTATGGTGAAAAAGGAAATATCTTCCGTTCAAAACTGGAAAGAAGCTTTCTGAGAAACTGCTCTGTGTTCTGTTAATTCATCTCACAGAGTTACATCTTTCCCTTCAAGAAGCCTTTCGCTAAGGCTGTTCTTGTGGAATTGGCAAAGGGATATTTGGAAGCCCATAGAGGGCTATGGTGTAAAAGGAAATACCTTCCGTTCAAAACTGGAAAGAAGCTTTCTGAGAAACTGCTCTGTGTTCTGTTAATTCATCTTACAGAGTTGCATCTTATCCTTCAAGAAGCCTTTCGCTAAGGCTGTTCTTGTGGAATTGGCAAAGGGATATTTGGAAGCCCATAGAGGGCTATGGTGAAAAAGGAAATATCTTCCGTTCAAAACTGGAATGAAGCTTTCTGAGAAACTGCTCTGTGTTCTGTTAATTCATCTCACAGAGTTACATCTTTCCCTTCAAAAGCCTTTCGCTAAGGCTGTTCTTGAGGAATTGGCAAAGGGATATTTGGAAGCCCATAGAGGGCTATTGTGAAGAAGGAAATATCTTCCGTTCAAAACTGGAAAGAAGCTTTCTGAGAAACTGCTCTGTGTTCTGTTAATTCATCACACAGAGTTACATCTTTCCCTTCAAGAAGCCTTTCGCTAAGGCTGTTCTTGTGGAATTGGCAAAGGGATATTTGGAAGCCCATAGAGGGCTATGGTGAAAAAGAAATATCTTCCGTTCAAAACTGGAAAGAAGCTTTCTGAGAAACTGCTCTGTGTTCTGTTAATTCATCTCACAGAGTTACATCTTTCCCTTCAAGAAGCCTTTCGCTAAGGCTGTTCTTGTGGAATTGGCAAAGGGATATTTGGAAGCCCATAGAGGGCTATGGTGAAAAAGGAAATATCGTCCGTTCAAAACTGGAAAGAAGCTTTCTGAGAAACTGCTCTGTGTTCTGTTAATTCATCTCACAGAGTTACATCTTTCCCTTCAAGAAGCCTTTCGCTAAGGCTGTTCTTGTGGAATTGGCAAAGGGATATTTGGAAGCCCATAGAGGGCTATGGTGAAAAAGGAAATATCTTCCGTTCAAAACTGGAAAGAAGCTTTCTGAGAAACTGCTTTGTGTTCTGCTAATTCATCTCACAGAGTTACATCTTTCCCTTCAAGAAGCCTTTCGCTAAGGCTGTTCTTGTGCAATTGGCAAAGGGATATTTGGAAGCCCATAGAGGGCTATGGTGAAAAAGGAAATATCTTCCGTTCAAAACTGGAAAGAAGCTTTCTGAGAAACTGCTCTGTGTTCTGTTAATTCATCTCACAGAGTTACATCTTTCCCTTCAAGAAGCCTTTCGCTAAGGCTGTTCTTGTGGAATTGACAAAGGGATATTTGGAAGCCCATAGAGGGCTATGGTGAAAAAGGAAATATCTTCCGTTCAAAACTGGAAAGAAGCTTTCTGAGAAACTGCTCTGTGTTCTGTTAATTCATCTCACAGAGTTACATCTTTCCCTTCAAGAAGCCTTTCGCTAAGGCTGTTCTTGTGGAATTGGCAAAGGGATATTTGGAAGCCCATAGAGGGCTATGGTGAAAAAGGAAATATCTTCCGTTCAAAACTGGAAAGAAGCTTTCTGAGAAACTGCTCTGTGTTCTGTTAATTCATCTCACAGAGTTACATCTTTCCCTTCAAGAAGCCTTTCGCTAAGGCTGTTCTTGTGGAATTGGCAAAGGGATATTTGGAAGCCCATAGAGGGCTATGGTGAAAAAGGAAATATCTTCCGTTCAAAACTGGAAAGAAGCTTTCTGAGAAACTGCTCTGTGTTCTGTTAATTCATCTCACAGAGTTACATCTTTCCCTTCAAGAAGCCTTTCGCTAAGGCTGTTATTGTGGAATTGGCAAAGGGATATTTGGAAGCCCATAGAGGGCTATGGTGAAAAAGGAAATATCTTCCGTTCAAAACTGGAAAGAAGCTTTCTGAGAAACTGCTCTGTGTTCTGTTAATTCATCTCACAGAGTTACATCTTTCCCTTAAAGAAGCCTTTCGCTAAGGCTGTTCTTGTGGAATTGGCAAAGGGATATTTTGAAGCCCATAGAGGGCTACGGTGTAAAAGGAAATACCTTCCGTTCAAAACTGGAAAGAAGCTTTCTGAGAAACTGCTCTGTGTTCTGTTAATTCATCTCACAGAGTTGCATCTTATCCTTCAAGAAGCCTTTCGCTAAGGCTGTTCTTGTGGAATTGGCAAAGGGATATTTGGAAGCCCATAGAGGGCTATGGTGAAAAAGGAAATATCTTCCGTTCAAAACTGGAATGAAGCTTTCTGAGAAACTGCTCTGTGTTCTGTTAATTCATCTCACAGAGTTACATCTTTCCCTTCAAAAGCCTTTCGCTAAGGCTGTTCTTGAGGAATTGGCAAAGGGATATTTGGAAGCCCATAGAGGGCTATGGTGAAAAAGGAAATATCTTCCGTTCAAAACTGGAAAGAAGCTTTCTGAGAAACTGCTCTGTGTTGTGTTAATTCATCTCACAGAGTTACATCTTTCCCTTCAAGAAGCCTTTCGCTAAGGCTGTTCTTGTGGAATTGGCAAAGGGATATTTGGAAGCCCGTAGAGGGCTATGGTGAAAAAGGAAATATCGTCCGTTCAAAACTGGAAAGAAGCTTTCTGAGAAACTGCTCTGTGTTCTGTTAATTCATCTCACAGAGTTACATCTTTCCCTTCAAGAAGCCTTTCGCTAAGGCTGTTCTTGTGGAATTGGCAAAGGGATATTTGGAAGCCCATAGAGGGCTATGGTGAAAAAGGAAATATCTTCCGTTCAAAACTGGAAAGAAGCTTTCTGAGAAACTGCTTTGTGTTCTGCTAATTCATCTCACAGAGTTACATCTTTCCCTTCAAGAAGCCTTTCGCTAAGGCTGTTCTTCTGGAATTGGCAAAGGGATATTTGGAAGCACATAGAGGGCTATGGTGAAAAAGGAAATATCTTCCGTTCAAAACTGGAAAGAAACTTTCTGAGAAACTGCTCTGTGTTCTGTTAATTCATCTCACAGAGTTACATCTTTCCCTTCAAGAAGCCTTTCGCTAAGGCTGTTCTTGTGGAATTGGCAAAGGGATATTTGGAAGCCCATAGAGGGCTATGGTGAAAAAGGAAATATCTTCCGTTCAAAACTGGAAAGAAGCTTTCTGAGAAACTGCTCTGTGTTCTGTTAATTCATCTCACAGAGTTACATCTTTCCCTTCAAGAAGCCTTTCGCTAAGGCTGTTCTTGTGGAATTGGCAAAGGGATATTTGGAAGCCCTTAGAGGGCTATGGTGAAAAAGGAAATATCTTCCGTTCAAAACTGGAAAGAAGCTTTCTGAGAAACTGCTCTGTGTTCTGTTAATTCATCTCACAGAGTTACATCTTTCCCTTCAAGAAGCCTTTCGCTAAGGTTGTTCTTGTGGAATTGGCAAAGGGATATTTGGAAGCCCATAGAGGGCTATGGTGAAAAAGGAAATATCTTCCGTTCAAAACTGGAAAGAAGCTTTCTGAGAAACTGCTCTGTGTTCTGGTAATTCATCTCACAGAGTTACATCTTTCCCTTCAAGAAGCCTTTCGCTAAGGCTGTTCTTGTGGGATTGGCAAAGGGATATTTGGAAGCCCATAGAGGGCTATGGTGAAAAAGGAAATATCTTCCGTTCAAAACTGGAAAGAAGCTTTCTGAGAAACTGCTCTGTGTTCTGTTAATTCATCTCACAGAGTTACATCTTTCCCTTCAAGAAGCCTTTCGCTAAGGCTGTTCTTGTGGAATTGGCAAAGGGATATTTGGAAGCCCATAGAGGGCTATGGTGAAAAAGGAAATATCTTCCGTTCAAAACTGGAAAGAAGCTTTCTGAGAAACTGCTCTGTGTTCTGTTAATTCATCTCACAGAGTTACATCTTTCCCTTCAAGAAGCCTTTCGCTAAGGTTGTTCTTGTGGAATTGGCAAAGGGATATTTGGAAGCCCATAGAGGGCTATGGTGAAAAAGGAAATATCTTCCGTTCAAAACTGGAAAGAAGCTTTCTGAGAAACTGCTCTGTGTTCTGGTAATTCATCTCACAGAGTTACATCTTTCCCTTCAAGAAGCCTTTCGCTAAGGCTGTTCTTGTGGAATTGGCAAAGGGATATTTGGAAGCCCATAGAGGGCTATGGTGAAAAAGGAAATATCTTCCGTTCAAAACTGGAAAGAAGCTTTCTGAGAAACTGCTCTGTGTTCTGTTAATTCATCTCACAGAGTTACATCGTTCCCTTCAAGAAGCCTTTCGCTAAGGCTGTTCTTGTGCAGTTGGCAAAGGGATATTTGGAAGCCCATAGAGGGCTATGGTAAAAAAGGAAATATCTTCCGTTCAAAACTGGAAAGAAGCTTTCTGAGAATCTGTTCTGTGTTCTGTTAATTCATTTCACAGAGTTACATCTTTCCCTTCAAGAAGCCTTTCGCTAAGGCTGTTCTTTTGGAATTGGCAAAGGGATATTTGGAAGCCCATAGAGGGCTATGGTGAAAAAGGAAATATCTTCCGTTCAAAACTGGAAAGAAGCTTTCTGAGAAACTGCTCTGTTTTCTGTTAATTCATCTCACAGAGTTACATCTTTCCTTCAAAAGCCTTTCTCTAAGGCTGTTCTTGAGGAATTGGCAAAGGGATAATTGGAAGCCCATAGAGGGCTATTGTGAAAAAGGAATTATCTTCCGTTCAAAACTGGAAAGAAGCTTTCTGAGAAACTGCTCTGTGTTCTGTTAATTCATCTCACAGAGTTACATCTTTCCCTTCAAGAAGCCTTTCGCTAAGGCTGTTCTTGTGGAATTGGCAAAGGGATATTTGGAAGCCCATAGAGGGCTATGGTGAAAAAGGAAATATCTTCCGTTCAAAACTGGAAAGAAGCTTTCTGAGAAAACTGCTCTGTGTTCTGTTAATTCATCTCACAGAGTTACATCTTTCCCTTCAAGAAGCCTTTCGCTAAGGCTGTTCTTGTGGAATTGGCAAAGGGATATTTGGAAGCCCATAGAGGGCTATGGTGAAAAAGGAAATATCTTCCGTTCAAAACTGGAAAGAAGCTTTCTGAGAAACTGCTCTGTGTTCTGTTAATTCATCTCACAGAGTTACATCTTTCCCTTCAAGAAGCCTTTCGCTAAGGCTGTTCTTGTGGAATTGGCAAAGGGATATTTGGAAGCCCATAGAGGGCTATGGTGTAAAAGGAAATACCTTCCGTTCAAAACTGGAAAGAAGCTTTCTGAGAAACTGCTCTGTGTTCTGTTAATTCATCTTACAGAGTTGCATCTTATCCTTCAAGAAGCCTTTCGCTAAGGCTGTTCTTGTGGAATTGGCAAAGGGATATTTTGAAGCCCATAGAGGGCTATGGTGAAAAAGGAAATATCTTCCGTTCAAAACTGGAATGAAGCTTTCTGAGAAACTGCTCTGTGTTCTGTTAATTCATCTCACAGAGTTACATCTTTCCCTTCAAAAGCCTTTCGCTAAGGCTGTTCTTGAGGAATTGGCAAAGGGATATTTGGAAGCCCATAGAGGGCTATTGTGAAGAAGGAAATATCTTCCGTTCAAAACTGGAAAGAAGCTTTCTGAGAAACTGCTCTGTGTTCTGTTAATTCATCACACAGAGTTACATCTTTCCCTTCAAGAAGCCTTTCGCTAAGGCTGTTCTTGTGGAATTGGCAAAGGGATATTTGGAAGCCCATAGAGGGCTATGGTGAAAAAGAAATATCTTCCGTTCAAAACTGGAAAGAAGCTTTCTGAGAAACTGCTCTGTGTTCTGTTAATTCATCTCACAGAGTTACATCTTTCCCTTCAAGAAGCCTTTCGCTAAGGCTGTTCTTGTGGAATTGGCAAAGGGATATTTGGAAGCCCATAGAGGGTTATGGTGAAAAAGGAAATATCGTCCGTTCAAAACTGGAAAGAATCTTTCTGAGAAACTGCTCTGTGTTCTGTTAATTCATCTCACAGAGTTACATCTTTCCCTTCAAGAAGCCTTTCGCTAAGGCTGTTCTTGTGGAATTGGCAAAGGGATATTTGGAAGCCCATAGAGGGCTATGGTGAAAAAGGAAATATCTTCCGTTCAAAACTGGAAAGAAGCTTTCTGAGAAACTGCTTTGTGTTCTGCTAATTCATCTCACAGAGTTACATCTTTCCCTTCAAGAAGCCTTTCGCTAAGGCTGTTCTTGTGCAATTGGCAAAGGGATATTTGGAAGCCCATAGAGGGCTATGGTGAAAAAGGAAATATCTTCCGTTCAAAACTGGAAAGAAGCTTTCTGAGAAACTGCTCTGTGTTCTGTTAATTCATCTCACAGAGTTACATCTTTCCCTTCAAGAAGCCTTTCGCTAAGGCTGTTCTTGTGGAATTGACAAAGGGATATTTGGAAGCCCATAGAGGGCTATGGTGAAAAAGGAAATATCTTCCGTTCAAAACTGGAAAGAAGCTTTCTGAGAAACTGCTCTGTGTTCTGTTAATTCATCTCACAGAGTTACATCTTTCCCTTCAAGAAGCCTTTCGCTAAGGCTGTTCTTGTGGAATTGGCAAAGGGATATTTGGAAGCCCATAGAGGGCTATGGTGAAAAAGGAAATATCTTCCGTTCAAAACTGGAAAGAAGCTTTCTGAGAAACTGCTCTGTGTTCTGTTAATTCATCTCACAGAGTTACATCTTTCCCTTCAAGAAGCCTTTCGCTAAGGTTGTTCTTGTGGAATTGGCAAAGGGATATTTGGAAGCCCATAGAGGGCTATGGTGAAAAAGGAAATATCTTCCGTTCAAAACTGGAAAGAAGCTTTCTGAGAAACTGCTCTGTGTTCTGGTAATTCATCTCACAGAGTTACATCTTTCCCTTCAAGAAGCCTTTCGCTAAGGCTGTTCTTGTGGAATTGGCAAAGGGATATTTGGAAGCCCATAGAGGGCTATGGTGAAAAAGGAAATATCTTCCGTTCAAAACTGGAAAGAAGCTTTCTGAGAAACTGCTCTGTGTTCTGTTAATTCATCTCACAGAGTTACATCGTTCCCTTCAAGAAGCCTTTCGCTAAGGCTGTTCTTGTGCAGTTGGCAAAGGGATATTTGGAAGCCCATAGAGGGCTATGGTAAAAAAGGAAATATCTTCCGTTCAAAACTGGAAAGAAGCTTTCTGAGAATCTGTTCTGTGTTCTGTTAATTCATTTCACAGAGTTACATCTTTCCCTTCAAGAAGCCTTTCGCTAAGGCTGTTCTTTTGGAATTGGCAAAGGGATATTTGGAAGCCCATAGAGGGCTATGGTGAAAAAGGAAATATCTTCCGTTCAAAACTGGAAAGAAGCTTTCTGAGAAACTGCTCTGTTTTCTGTTAATTCATCTCACAGAGTTACATCTTTCCTTCAAAAGCCTTTCTCTAAGGCTGTTCTTGAGGAATTGGCAAAGGGATAATTGGAAGCCCATAGAGGGCTATTGTGAAAAAGGAATTATCTTCCGTTCAAAACTGGAAAGAAGCTTTCTGAGAAACTGCTCTGTGTTCTGTTAATTCATCTCACAGAGTTACATCTTTCCCTTCAAGAAGCCTTTCGCTAAGGCTGTTCTTGTGGAATTGGCAAAGGGATATTTCGAAGCCCATAGAGGGCTATGGTGAAAAAGGAAATATCTTCCGTTCAAAACTGGAAAGAAGCTTTCTGAGAAAACTGCTCTGTGTTCTGTTAATTCATCTCACAGAGTTACATCTTTCCCTTCAAGAAGCCTTTCGCTAAGGCTGTTCTTGTGGAATTGGCAAAGGGATATTTGGAAGCCCATAGAGGGCTATGGTGAAAAAGGAAATATCTTCCGTTCAAAACTGGAAAGAAGCTTTCTGAGAAACTGCTCTGTGTTCTGTTAATTCATCTCACAGAGTTACATCTTTCCCTTCAAGAAGCCTTTCGCTAAGGCTGTTCTTGTGGAATTGGCAAAGGGATATTTGGAAGCCCATAGAGGGCTATGGTGTAAAAGGAAATACCTTCCGTTCAAAACTGGAAAGAAGCTTTCTGAGAAACTGCTCTGTGTTCTGTTAATTCATCTTACAGAGTTGCATCTTATCCTTCAAGAAGCCTTTCGCTAAGGCTGTTCTTGTGGAATTGGCAAAGGGATATTTTGAAGCCCATAGAGGGCTATGGTGAAAAAGGAAATATCTTCCGTTCAAAACTGGAATGAAGCTTTCTGAGAAACTGCTCTGTGTTCTGTTAATTCATCTCACAGAGTTACATCTTTCCCTTCAAAAGCCTTTCGCTAAGGCTGTTCTTGAGGAATTGGCAAAGGGATATTTGGAAGCCCATAGAGGGCTATTGTGAAGAAGGAAATATCTTCCGTTCAAAACTGGAAAGAAGCTTTCTGAGAAACTGCTCTGTGTTCTGTTAATTCATCACACAGAGTTACATCTTTCCCTTCAAGAAGCCTTTCGCTAAGGCTGTTCTTGTGGAATTGGCAAAGGGATATTTGGAAGCCCATAGAGGGCTATGGTGAAAAAGAAATATCTTCCGTTCAAAACTGGAAAGAAGCTTTCTGAGAAACTGCTCTGTGTTCTGTTAATTCATCTCACAGAGTTACATCTTTCCCTTCAAGAAGCCTTTCGCTAAGGCTGTTCTTGTGGAATTGGCAAAGGGATATTTGGAAGCCCATAGAGGGCTATGGTGAAAAAGGAAATATCGTCCGTTCAAAACTGGAAAGAATCTTTCTGAGAAACTGCTCTGTGTTCTGTTAATTCATCTCACAGAGTTACATCTTTCCCTTCAAGAAGCCTTTCGCTAAGGCTGTTCTTGTGGAATTGGCAAAGGGATATTTGGAAGCCCATAGAGGGCTATGGTGAAAAAGGAAATATCTTCCGTTCAAAACTGGAAAGAAGCTTTCTGAGAAACTGCTTTGTGTTCTGCTAATTCATCTCACAGAGTTACATCTTTCCCTTCAAGAAGCCTTTCGCTAAGGCTGTTCTTGTGCAATTGGCAAAGGGATATTTGGAAGCCCATAGAGGGCTATGGTGAAAAAGGAAATATCTTCCGTTCAAAACTGGAAAGAAGCTTTCTGAGAAACTGCTCTGTGTTCTGTTAATTCATCTCACAGAGTTACATCTTTCCCTTCAAGAAGCCTTTCGCTAAGGCTGTTCTTGTGGAATTGACAAAGGGATATTTGGAAGCCCATAGAGGGCTATGGTGAAAAAGGAAATATCTTCCGTTCAAAACTGGAAAGAAGCTTTCTGAGAAACTGCTCTGTGTTCTGTTAATTCATCTCACAGAGTTACATCTTTCCCTTCAAGAAGCCTTTCGCTAAGGCTGTTCTTGTGGAATTGGCAAAGGGATATTTGGAAGCCCATAGAGGGCTATGGTGAAAAAGGAAATATCTTCCGTTCAAAACTGGAAAGAAGCTTTCTGAGAAACTGCTCTGTGTTCTGTTAATTCATCTCACAGAGTTACATCTTTCCCTTCAAGAAGCCTTTCGCTAAGGCTGTTCTTGTGGAATTGGCAAAGGGATATTTGGAAGCCCATAGAGGGCTATGGTGAAAAAGGAAATATCTTCCGTTCAAAACTGGAAAGAAGCTTTCTGAGAAACTGCTCTGTGTTCTGTTAATTCATCTCACAGAGTTACATCTTTCCCTTCAAGAAGCCTTTCGCTAAGGCTGTTATTGTGGAATTGGCAAAGGGATATTTGGAAGCCCATAGAGGGCTATGGTGAAAAAGGAAATATCTTCCGTTCAAAACTGGAAAGAAGCTTTCTGAGAAACTGCTCTGTGTTCTGTTAATTCATCTCACAGAGTTACATCTTTCCCTTAAAGAAGCCTTTCGCTAAGGCTGTTCTTGTGGAATTGGCAAAGGGATATTTTGAAGCCCATAGAGGGCTACGGTGTAAAAGGAAATACCTTCCATTCAAAACTGGAAAGAAGCTTTCTGAGAAACTGCTCTGTGTTCTGTTAATTCATCTCACAGAGTTGCATCTTATCCTTCAAGAAGCCTTTCGCTAAGGCTGTTCTTGTGGAATTGGCAAAGGGATATTTGGAAGCCCATAGAGGGCTATGGTGAAAAAGGAAATATCTTCCGTTCAAAACTGGAATGAAGCTTTCTGAGAAACTGCTCTGTGTTCTGTTAATTCATCTCACAGAGTTACATCTTTCCCTTCAAAAGCCTTTCGCTAAGGCTGTTCTTGAGGAATTGGCAAAGGGATATTTGGAAGCCCATAGAGGGCTATGGTGAAAAAGGAAATATCTTCCGTTCAAAACTGGAAAGAAGCTTTCTGAGAAACTGCTCTGTGTTGTGTTAATTCATCTCACAGAGTTACATCTTTCCCTTCAAGAAGCCTTTCGCTAAGGCTGTTCTTGTGGAATTGGCAAAGGGATATTTGGAAGCCCGTAGAGGGCTATGGTGAAAAAGGAAATATCGTCCGTTCAAAACTGGAAAGAAGCTTTCTGAGAAACTGCTCTGTGTTCTGTTAATTCATCTCACAGAGTTACATCTTTCCCTTCAAGAAGCCTTTCGCTAAGGCTGTTCTTGTGGAATTGGCAAAGGGATATTTGGAAGCCCATAGAGGGCTATGGTGAAAAAGGAAATATCTTCCGTTCAAAACTGGAAAGAAGCTTTCTGAGAAACTGCTTTGTGTTCTGCTAATTCATCTCACAGAGTTACATCTTTCCCTTCAAGAAGCCTTTCGCTAAGGCTGTTCTTCTGGAATTGGCAAAGGGATATTTGGAAGCACATAGAGGGCTATGGTGAAAAAGGAAATATCTTCCGTTCAAAACTGGAAAGAAACTTTCTGAGAAACTGCTCTGTGTTCTGTTAATTCATCTCACAGAGTTACATCTTTCCCTTCAAGAAGCCTTTCGCTAAGGCTGTTCTTGTGGAATTGGCAAAGGGATATTTGGAAGCCCATAGAGGGCTATGGTGAAAAAGGAAATATCTTCCGTTCAAAACTGGAAAGAAGCTTTCTGAGAAACTGCTCTGTGTTCTGTTAATTCATCTCACAGAGTTACATCTTTCCCTTCAAGAAGCCTTTCGCTAAGGCTGTTCTTGTGGAATTGGCAAAGGGATATTTGGAAGCCCTTAGAGGGCTATGGTGAAAAAGGAAATATCTTCCGTTCAAAACTGGAAAGAAGCTTTCTGAGAAACTGCTCTGTGTTCTGTTAATTCATCTCACAGAGTTACATCTTTCCCTTCAAGAAGCCTTTCGCTAAGGTTGTTCTTGTGGAATTGGCAAAGGGATATTTGGAAGCCCATAGAGGGCTATGGTGAAAAAGGAAATATCTTCCGTTCAAAACTGGAAAGAAGCTTTCTGAGAAACTGCTCTGTGTTCTGGTAATTCATCTCACAGAGTTACATCTTTCCCTTCAAGAATCCTTTCGCTAAGGCTGTTCTTGTGGAATTGGCAAAGGGATATTTGGAAGCCCATAGAGGGCTATGGTGAAAAAGGAAATATCTTCCGTTCAAAACTGGAAAGAAGCTTTCTGAGAAACTGCTCTGTGTTCTGTTAATTCATCTCACAGAGTTACATCTTTCCCTTCAAGAAGCCTTTCGCTAAGGCTGTTCTTGTGGAATTGGCAAAGGGATATTTGGAAGCCCATAGAGGGCTATGGTGAAAAAGGAAATATCTTCCGTTCAAAACTGGAAAGAAGCTTTCTGAGAAACTGCTCTGTGTTCTGTTAATTCATCTCACAGAGTTACATCTTTCCCTTCAAGAAGCCTTTCGCTAAGGTTGTTCTTGTGGAATTGGCAAAGGGATATTTGGAAGCCCATAGAGGGCTATGGTGAAAAAGGAAATATCTTCCGTTCAAAACTGGAAAGAAGCTTTCTGAGAAACTGCTCTGTGTTCTGGTAATTCATCTCACAGAGTTACATCTTTCCCTTCAAGAAGCCTTTCGCTAAGGCTGTTCTTGTGGAATTGGCAAAGGGATATTTGGAAGCCCATAGAGGGCTATGGTGAAAAAGGAAATATCTTCCGTTCAAAACTGGAAAGAAGCTTTCTGAGAAACTGCTCTGTGTTCTGTTAATTCATCTCACAGAGTTACATCGTTCCCTTCAAGAAGCCTTTCGCTAAGGCTGTTCTTGTGCAGTTGGCAAAGGGATATTTGGAAGCCCATAGAGGGCTATGGTAAAAAAGGAAATATCTTCCGTTCAAAACTGGAAAGAAGCCTTCTGAGAATCTGTTCTGTGTTCTGTTAATTCATTTCACAGAGTTACATCTTTCCCTTCAAGAAGCCTTTCGCTAAGGCTGTTCTTTTGGAATTGGCAAAGGGATATTTGGAAGCCCATAGAGGGCTATGGTGAAAAAGGAAATATCTTCCGTTCAAAACTGGAAAGAAGCTTTCTGAGAAACTGCTCTGTGTTCTGTTAATTCATCTCACAGAGTTACATCTTTCCTTCAAAAGCCTTTCTCTAAGGCTGTTCTTGAGGAATTGGCAAAGGGATAATTGGAAGCCCATAGAGGGCTATTGTGAAAAAGGAATTATCTTCCGTTCAAAACTGGAAAGAAGCTTTCTGAGAAACTGCTCTGTGTTCTGTTAATTCATCTCACAGAGTTACATCTTTCCCTTCAAGAAGCCTTTCGCTAAGGCTGTTCTTGTGGAATTGGCAAAGGGATATTTGGAAGCCCATAGAGGGCTATGGTGAAAAAGGAAATATCTTCCGTTCAAAACTGGAAAGAAGCTTTCTGTGAAACTGCTCTGTGTTCTGTTAATTCATCTCACAGAGTTACATCTTTCCCTTCAAGAAGCCTTTCGCTAAGGCTGTTTTTGTGGAATTGGCAAAGGGATATTTGGAAGCCCATAGAGGGTTATGGTGAAAAAGGAAATATCTTCAGTTCAAAACTGGAAAGAAGCTTTCTGAGAAACTGCTCTGTGTTCTGTTAATTCATCTCACAGAGCTACATCTTTCCCTTCAAGAAGCCTTTCGCTAAGGCTGTTCTTGTGGAATTGGCAAAGGGATATTTGGAAGCCCATAGAGGGCTATGGTGAAAAAGGAAATATCTTCCGTTCAAAACTGGAAAGAAGCTTTCTGAGAAACTGCTTTGTGTTCTGCTAATTCATCTCACAGAGTTACATCTTTCCCTTCAAGAAGCCTTTCGCTAAGGCTGTTCTTGTGGAATTGGCAAAGGGATATTTGGAAGCCCATAGAGGGCTATTGTGAAAAAGGAAATATCTTCCGTTCAAAACTGGAAAGAAGCTTTCTGAGAAACTGCTGTGTGTTCTGTTAATTCATCTCACAGAGTTACGTCTTTCCCTTCAAGAAGCCTTTCGCTAAGGCTGTTCTTGTGGAATTGGCAAATGGATATTTGGAAGCCCATAGAGGGCTATGGTGAAAAAGGAAATATCTTCCGTTCAAAACTGGAAAGAAGCTTTCTGAGAAACTGCTCTGTGTTCTGTTAATTCATCTCACAGAGTTACATCGTTCCCTTCAAGAAGCCTTTCGCTAAGGCTGTTCTTGTGCAGTTGGCAAAGGGATATTTGGAAGCCCATAGAGGGCTATGGTGAAAAAGGAAATATCTTCCGTTCAAAACTGGAAAGAAGCTTTCTGAGAAACTGTTCTGTGTTCTGTTAATTCATCTCACAGAGTTACATCTTTCCCTTCAAGAAGCCTTTCGCTAAGGCTGTTCTTGTGGAATTGGCAAAGGGATATTTGGAAGCCCATAGAGGGCTATGGTGAAAAAGGAAATATCTTCCGTTCAAAACTGGAAAGAAGCTTTCTGAGAAACTGCTCTGTGTTCTGTTAATTCATCTCACAGAGTTACATCTTTCCCTTCAAGAAGCCTTTCGCTAAGGCTGTTCTTGTGGAATTGGCAAAGGGATATTTGGAAGCCCATAGAGGGCTATGGTGAAAAAGGAAATATCTTCCGTTCAAAACTGGAAAGAAGCTTTCTGAGAAACTGCTCTGTGTTCTGTTAATTCATCTCACAGAGTTACATCTTTCCCTTCAAGAAGCCTTTCGCTAAGGCTGTTCTTGTGGAATTGGCAAAGGGATATTTGGAAGTCCATAGAGGGCTATGGTGAAAAAGGAAATATCTTCCGTTCAAAACTGGAAAGAAGCTTTCTGAGAAACTGCTCTGTGTTCTGTTAATTCATCTCACAGAGTTCCATCTTTCCCTTCAAGAAGCCTTTCGCTAAGGCTGTTCTTGTGGAATTGGCAAAGGGATATTTGGAAGCCCATAGAGGGCTATGGTGAAAAAGGAAATATCTTCCGTTCAAAACTGGAAAGAAGCTTTCTGAGAAACTGCTCTGTGTTCTGTTAATTCATCTCACAGAGTTACATCTTTCCCTTCAAGAAGCCTTTCGCTAAGGCTGTTCTTGTGGAATTGGCAAAGGGATATTTGGAAGCCCATAGAGGGCTATGGTGAAAAAGGAAATATCTTCCGTTCAAAACTGGAAAGAAGCTTTCTGTGAAACTGCTTTGTGTTCTGCTAATTCATCTCACAGAGTTACATCTTTCCCTTCAAGAAGCCTTTCGCTAAGGCTGTTCTTGTGGAATTGGCAAAGGGATATTTGGAAGCACATAGAGGGCTATGGTGAAAAAGGAAATATCTTCCGTTCAAAACTGGAAAGAAGCTTTCTGAGAAACTGCTCTGTGTTCTGTTAATTCATCTCACAGAGTTACATCTTTCCCTTCAAGAAGCCTTTCGCTAAAGCTGTTCTTGTGGAATTGGCAAAGGGATATTTGGAAGCCCATAGAGGGCTTTGGTGAAAAAGGAAATATCTTCCGTTCAAAACTGGAAAGAAGCTTTCTGAGAAACTGCTCTGTGTTCTGTTAATTCATCTCACAGAGTTACATCTTTCCCTTCAAGAAGCCTTTCGCTAAGGCTGTTCTTGTGGAATTGGCAAAGGGATATTTGGAAGCCCATAGAGGGCTATGGTGAAAAAGGAAATATCTTCCGTTCAAAACTGGAAAGAAGCTTTCTGAGAAACTGCTCTGTGTTCTGTTAATTCATCTCACAGAGTTACATCTTTCCCTTCAAGAAGCCTTTCGCTAAGGTTGTTCTTGTGGAATTGGCAAAGGGATATTTGGAAGCCCATAGACGGCTACGGTGAAAAAGGAAATATCTTCCGTTCAAAACTGGAAAGTAGCTTTCTGAGAAACTGCTCTGTGTTCTGGTAATTCATCTCACAGAGTTACATCTTTCCCTTCAAGAAGCCTTTCGCTAAGGCTGTTCTTGTGGAATTGGCAAAGGGATATTTGGAAGCCCATAGAGGGCTATGGTGAAAAAGGAAATATCTTCCGTTCAAAATTGGAAAGAAGCTTTCTTAGAAACTGCTCTGTGTTCTGTTAATTCATCTCACAGAGTTACATCTTTCCCTTCAAGAAGCCTTTCGCTAAGGCTGTTCTTGTGGAATTGACAAAGGGATATTTGGAAGCCCATAGAGGGCTATGGTGAAAAAGGAAATATCTTCCGTTCAAAACTGGAAAGAAGCTTTCTGAGAAACTGCTCTGTGTTCTGTTAATTCATCTCACAGAGTTACATCTTTCCCTTCAAGAAGCCTTTCGCTAAGGCTGTTCTTGTGGAATTGGCAAAGGGATATTTGGAAGCCCATAGAGGGCTATGGTGAAAAAGGAAATATCTTCCGTTCAAAACTGGAAAGAAGCTTTCTGAGAAACTGCTCTGTGTTCTGTTAATTCATCTCACAGAGTTACATCTTTCCCTTCAAGAAGCCTTTCGCTAAGGCTGTTCTTGTGGAATTGGCAAAGGGATATTTGGAAGCCCATAGAGGGCTATGGTGAAAAAGGAAATATCTTCCGTTCAAAACAGGAAAGAAGCTTTCTGAGAAACTGCTCTGTGTTCTGTTAATTCATCTCACAGAGTTACATCTTTCCCTTCAAGAAGCCTTTCGCTAAGGCTGTTCTTGTGGAATTGGCAAAGGGATATTTGGAAGCCCATAGAGGGCTATGGTGTAAAAGGAAATACCTTCCGTTCAAAACTGGAAAGAAGCTTTCTGAGAAACTGCTCTGTGTTCTGTTAATTCATCTTACAGAGTTGCATCTTATCCTTCAAGAAGCCTTTCGCTAAGGCTGTTCTTGTGGAATTGGCAAAGGGATATTTGGAAGCCCATAGAGGGCTATGGTGAAAAAGGAAATATCTTCCGTTCAAAACTGGAATGAAGCTTTCTGAGAAACTGCTCTGTGTTCTGTTAATTCATCTCACAGAGTTACATCTTTCCCTTCAAGAAGCCTTTCGCTAAGGCTGTTCTTGTGGAATTGACAAAGGGATATTTGGAAGCCCATAGAGGGCTATGGTGAAAAAGGAAATATCTTCCGTTCAAAACTGGAAAGAAGCTTTCTGAGAAACTGCTCTGTGTTCTGTTAATTCATCTCACAGAGTTACATCTTTCCCTTCAAGAAGCCTTTCGCTAAGGCTGTTCTTGTGGAATTGGCAAAGGGATATTTGGAAGCCCATAGAGGGCTATGGTGAAAAAGGAAATATCTTCCGTTCAAAACTGGAAAGAAGCTTTCTGAGAAACTGCTCTGTGTTCTGTTAATTCATCTCACAGAGTTACATCTTTCCCTTCAAGAAGCCTTTCGCTAAGGCTGTTCTTGTGGAATTGGCAAAGGGATATTTGGAAGCCCATAGAGGGCTATGGTGAAAAAGGAAATATCTTCCGTTCAAAACTGGAAAGAAGCTTTCTGAGAAACTGCTCTGTGTTCTGTTAATTCATCTCACAGAGTTACATCTTTCCCTTCAAGAAGCCTTTCGCTAAGGCTGTTCTTGTGGAATTGGCAAAGGGATATTTGGAAGCCCATAGAGGGCTATGGTGTAAAAGGAAATACCTTCCGTTCAAAACTGGAAAGAAGCTTTCTGAGAAACTGCTCTGTGTTCTGTTAATTCATCTTACAGAGTTGCATCTTATCCTTCAAGAAGCCTTTCGCTAAGGCTGTTCTTGTGAAATTGGCAAAGGGATATTTGGAAGCCCATAGAGGGCTATGGTGAAAAAGGAAATATCTTCCGTTCAAAACTGGAATGAAGCTTTCTGAGAAACTGCTCTGTGTTCTGTTAATTCATCTCACAGAGTTACATCTTTCCCTTCAAAAGCCTTTCGCTAAGGCTGTTCTTGAGGAATTGGCAAAGGGATATTTGGAAGCCCATAGAGGGCTATTGTGAAGAAGGAAATATCTTCCGTTCAAAACTGGAAAGAAGCTTTCCGAGAAACTGCTCTGTGTTCTGTTAATTCATCACACAGAGTTACATCTTTCCCTTCAAGAAGCCTTTCGCTAAGGCTGTTCTTGTGGAATTGGCAAAGGGATATTTGGAAGCCCATAGAGGGCTATGGTGAAAAAGAAATATCTTAAGTTCAAAACTGGAAAGAAGCTTTCTGAGAAACTGCTCTGTGTTCTGTTAATTCATCTCACAGAGTTACATCTTTCCCTTCAAGAAGCCTTTCGCTAAGGCTGTTCTTGTGGAATTGGCAAAGGGATATTTGCAAGCCCATAGAGGGCTATTGTGAAAAAGGAAATATCTTCCGTTCAAAACTGGAAAGAAGCTTTCTGAGAAACTGCTGTGTGTTCTGTTAATTCATCTCACATAGTTACGTCTTTCCCTTCAAGAAGCCTTTCGCTAAGGCTGTTCTTGTGGAATTGGCAAATGGATATTTGGAAGCCCATAGAGGGCTATGGTGAAAAAGGAAATATCTTCCGTTCAAAACTGGAAAGAAGCTTTCTGAGAAACTGCTCTGTGTTCTGTTAATTCATCTCACAGAGTTACATCGTTCCCTTCAAGAAGCCTTTCGCTAAGGCTGTTCTTGTGCAGTTGGCAAAGGGATATTTGGAAGCCCATAGAGGGCTATGGTAAAAAAGGAAATATCTTCCGTTCAAAACTGGAAAGAAGCTTTCTGAGAAACTGTTCTGTGTTCTGTTAATTCATCTCACAGAGTTACATCTTTCCCTTCAAGAAGCCTTTCGCTAAGGCTGTTCTTTTGGAATTGGCAAAGGGATATTTGGAAGCCCATAGAGGGCTATGGTGAAAAAGGAAATATCTTCCGTTCAAAACTGGAAAGAAGCTTTCTGAGAAACTGCTCTGTTTTCTGTTAATTCATCTCACAGAGTTACATCTTTCCTTCAAAAGCCTTTCTCTAAGGCTGTTCTTGAGGAATTGGCAAAGGGATAATTGGAAGCCCATAGAGGGCTATTGTGAAAAAGGAATTATCTTCCGTTCAAAACTGGAAAGAAGCTTTCTGAGAAACTGCTCTGTGTTCTGTTAATTCATCTCACAGAGTTACATCTTTCCCTTCAAGAAGCCTTTCGCTAAGGCTGTTCTTGTGGAATTGGCAAAGGGATATTTGGAAGCCCATAGAGGGCTATGGTGAAAAAGGAAATATCTTCCGTTCAAAACTGGAAAGAAGCTTTCTGAGAAACTGCTCTGTGTTCTGTTAATTCATCTCACAGAGTTACATCTTTCCCTTCAAGAAGCCTTTCGCTAAGGCTGTTTTTGTGGAATTGGCAAAGGGATATTTGGAAGCCCATAGAGGGTTATGGTGAAAAAGGAAATATCTTCCGTTCAAAACTGGAAAGAAGCTTTCTGAGAAACTGCTCTGTGTTCTGTTAATTCATCTCACAGAGCTACATCTTTCCCTTCAAGAAGCCTTTCGCTAAGGCTGTTCTTGTGGAATTGGCAAAGGGATATTTGGAAGCCCATAGAGGGCTATGGTGAAAAAGGAAATATCTTCCGTTCAAAACTGGAAAGAAGCTTTCTGAGAAACTGCTTTGTGTTCTGCTAATTCATCTCACAGAGTTACATCTTTCCCTTCAAGAAGCCTTTCGCTAAGGCTGTTCTTGTGGAATTGGCAAAGGGATATTTGGAAGCACATAGAGGGCTATGGTGAAAAAGGAAATATCTTCCGTTCAAAACTGGAAAGAAGCTTTCTGAGAAACTGCTCTGTGTTCTGTTAATTCATCTCACAGAGTTACATCTTTCCCTTCAAGAAGCCTTTCGCTAAGGCTGTTCTTGTGGAATTGGCAAAGGGATATTTGGAAGCCCATAGAGGCCCACGGTGAAAAAGGAAATATCTTCCGTTCAAAACTGGAAAGAAGCTTTCTGAGAAACTGCTCTGTGTTCTGTTAATTCATCTCACAGAGTTACATCTTTCCCTTCAAGAAGCCTTTCGCTAAGGCTGTTCTTGTGGAATTGGCAAAGGTATATTTGGAAGCCCATAGAGGGCTATGGTGAAAAAGGAAATATCTTCCGTTCAAAACTGGAAAGAAGCTTTCTGAGAAACTGCTGTGTGTTCTGTTAATTCATCTCACAGAGTTACGTCTTTCCCTTCAAGAAGCCTTTCGCTAAGGCTGTTCTTGTGGAATTGGCAAAGGGATTTTTGGAAGCCCATAGAGGGCTATGGTGAAAAAGGAAATATCTTCCGTTCAAAACTGGAAAGAAGCTTTCTGAGAAACTGCTCTGTGTTCTGTTAATTCATCTCACAGAGTTACATCTTTCCCTTCAAGAAGCCTTTCGCTAAGGCTGTTCTTGTGGAATTGGCAAAGGGATATTTGGAAGCCCATAGAGGGCTATGGTGAAAAAGGAAATATCTTCCGTTCAAAACTGGAAAGAAGCTTTCTGAGAAACTGCTCTGTTTTCTGTTAATTCATCTCACAGAGTTACATCTTTTCCTTCAAAAGCCTTTCTCTAAGGCTGTTCTTGTGGAATTGGCAAAGGGATAATTGGAAGCCCATAGAGGGCTATTGTGAAAAAGGAAATATCTTCCGTTCAAAACTGGGAAGAAGCTTTCTGAGAAACTGCTCTGTGTTCTGTTAATTCATCTCACAGAGTTACATCTTTCCCTTCAAGAAGCCTTTCGCTAAGGCTGTTCTTGTGGAATTGGCAAAGTGATATTTGGAAGCCCATAGAGGGCTATGGTGAAAAAGGAAATATCTTCCGTTCAAAACTGGAAAGAAGCTTTCTGAGAAACTGCTCTGTGTTCTGTTAATTCATCTCACAGAGTTACATCTTTCCCTTCAAGAAGCCTTTCGCTAAGGCTGTTCTTGTGGAATTGGCAAAGGGATATTTGGAAGCCCATAGAGGGCTATGGTGAAAAAGGAAATATCTTCCGTTCAAAACTGGAAAGAAGCTTTCTGAGAAACTGCTCCGTGTTCTGTTAATTCATCTCACAGATTTACATCTTTCCCTTCAAGAAGCCTTTCGCTAAGGCTGTTCTTGTGGAATTGGCAAAGGGATATTTGGAAGCCCATAGAGGGCTATGGTGAAAAAGGAAATATCTTCTGTTCAAAACTGGAAAGAAGCTTTCTGAGAAACTGCTTTGTGTTCTGCTAATTCATCTCACAGAGTTACATCTTTCCCTTCAAGAAGCCTTTCGCTAAGGCTGTTCTTGTGGAATTGGCAAAGGGATATTTGGAAGCACATAGAGGGCTATGGTGAAAAAGGTAATATCTTCCGTTCAAAACTGGAAAGAAGCTTTCTGAAAAACTGCTCTGTGTTCTGTTAATTCATCTCACAGAGTTACATCTTTCCCTTCAAGAAGCCTTTCGCTAAGGCTGTTCCTGTGGAATTGGCAAAGGGATATTTGGAAGCCCATAGAGGGCTATGGTGAAAAAGGAAATATCTTCCGTTCAAAACTGGAAAGAAGCTTTCTGAGAAACTGCTCTGTGTTCTGTTAATTCATCTCACAGAGTTACATCTTTCCCTTCAAGAAGCCTTTCGCTAAGGCTGTTCTTGTTTAATTGGCAAAGGGATATTTGGAAGCCCATTGAGGGCTGTGGTGAAAAAGGAAATATCTTCCGTTCAAAACTGGAAAGAAGCTTTTCAGAAACTACTCTGTGTTCTGTTAATTCATCTCACAGAGTTACATCTTTCCCTTCAAGAAGCCTTTCGCTAAGGTTGTTCTTGTGGAATTGGCAAAGGGATATTTGGAAGCCCATAGAGGGCTATGGTGAAAAAGGAAATATCTTCCGTTCAAAACTGGAAAGAAGCTTTCTGAGAAACTGCTCTGAGTTCTGTTAATTCATCTCACAGAGTTACATCGTTCCCTTCAAGAAGCCTTTCGCTAAGGCTGTTCTTGGGCAGTTGGCAAAGGGATATTTGGAAGCCCATAGAGGGCTATGGTTAAAAAGGAAATATCTTCCGTTCAAAACTGGAAAGAAGCTTTCTGAGAAACTGCTCTGTGTTCTGTTAATTCATCTCACAGAGTTACATATTTCCCTTCAAAAGCCTTTCGCTAAGGCTGTTCTTGAGGAATTGGCAAAGGGATATTTGGAAGCCCATAGAGGGCTATGGTGAAAAAGGAAATATCTTCCGTTCAAAACTGGAAAGAAGCTTTCTGAGAAACTGCTCTGTGTTCTGTTAATTCATCTCACAGAGTTACATCTTTCCCTTCAAGAAGCCTTTCGCTAAGGCTGTTCTTGTCGAATTGGCAAAGGGATATTTGGAAGCCCATAGAGGGCTATGGTGAAAAAGGAAATATCTTCCGTTCAAAACTGGAAAGAAGCTTTCTGAGAAACTGCTTTGTGTTCTGCTAATTCATCCTACAGAGTTCCATCTTTCCCTTCAAGAAGCCTTTCGCTAAGGCTGTTCTTGTGGAATTGGCAAAGGGATATTTGGAAGCCCATAGAGGGCTATGGTGAAAAAGGAAATATCTTCCGTTCAAAACTGGAAAGAAGCTTTCTGAGAAACTGCTCTGTGTTCTGTTAATTCATCTCACAGAGTTACATCTTTCCCTTCAAGAAGCCTTTCGCTAAGGCTGTTCTTGTGGAATTGGCAAAGGGATATTTGGAAGCCCATAGAGGGCTATGGTGAAAAAGGAAATATCTTCCGTTCAAAACTGGAAAGAAGCTTTCTGAGAAACTGCTCTGTGTTCTGTTAATTCATCTCACAGAGTTACATCTTTCCCTTCAAAAGCCTTTCGCTAAGGCTGTTCTTGAGGAATTCGCAAAGGGATATTTGGAAGCCCATAGAGGGCTATTGTGAAAAAGGAAATATCTTCCGTTCAAAACTGGAAAGAAGCTTTCTGAGAAACTGCTCTGTGTTCTGTTAATTCATCTCACAGAGTTACATCATTCCCTTCAAGAAGCCTTTCGCTAAGGCTGTTCTTGTGGAATTGGCAAAGGGATATTTGGAAGCCCATAGAGGGCTATGGTGAAAAAGGAAATATCTTCCGTTCAAAACTGGAAAGAAGCTTTCTGAGAAACTGCTCTGTGTTCTGTTAATTCATCTCACAGAGTTACATCTTTCCCTTGAAGAAGCCTTTCGCTAAGGCTGTTCTTGTGGAATTGGCAAAGGGATATTTGGAAGGCCATAGAGGGCTATGGTGAAAAAGGAAATATCTTCCGTTCAAAACTGGAAAGAAGCTTTCTGAGAAACTGCTCTGTGTTCTGTTAATTCATCTCACAGAGTTACATCTTTCCCTTCAAGAAGCCTTTCGCTAAGGCTGTTCTTGTGGAATTGGCAAAGGGATATTTGGAAGCCCATGGAGGGCTATGGTGAAAAAGGAAATATCTTCCGTTCAAAACTGGAAAGAAGCTTTCTGAGAAACTGCTCTGTGTTCTGTTAATTCATCTCACAGAGTTACATCTTTCCCTTCAAAAGCCTTTCGCTAAGGCTGTTCTTGAGGAATTGGCAAAGGGATATTTGGAAGCCCATAGAGGGCTATTGTGAAAAAGGAAATATCTTCCGTTCAAAACTGGAAAGAAGCTCTGAGAAACTGCTCTGTGTTCTGTTAATTCATCTCACAGAGTTACATCTTTCCCTTCAAGAAGCCTTTCGCTAAGGCTGTTCTTGTGGAATTGGCAAAGGGATATTTGCAAGCCCATAGAGGGCTCTGGTGAAAAAGGAAATATCTTCCGTTCAAAACTGGAAAGAAGCTTTCTGAGAAACTGCTCTGTGTTCTGTTAATTCATCTCACAGAGTTACATCTTTCCCTTCAAGAAGCCTTTCGCTAATGCTGTTCTTGTGGAATTGGCAAAGGGATATTTGGAAGCCCATAGAGGGCTATGGTGAAAAAGGAAATATCTTCCGTTCAAAACTGGAAAGAAGCTTTCTGAGAAACTGCTCTGTGTTCTGTTAATTCATCTCACAGAGTTCCATCTTTCCCTTCAAGAAGCCTTTCGCTAAGGCTGTTCTTGTGGAATTGGCAAAGGGATATTTGGAAGCCCATAGAGGGCTATGGTGAAAAAGGAAATATCTTCCGTTCAAAACTGGAAAGAAGCTTTCTGAGAAACTGCTTTGTGTTCTGCTAATTCATTTCACAGAGTTCCATCTTTCCCTTCAAGAAGCCTTTCGCTAAGGCTGTTATTGTGGAATTGGCAAAGGGATATTTGGAAGCACATAGAGGGCTATGGTGAAAAAGGAAATATCTTCCGTTCAAAACTGGAAAGAAGCTTTCTGAGAAACTGCTCTGTGTTCTGTTAATTCATCTCACAGAGTTACATCTTTCCCTTCAAGAAGCCTTTCGCTTAGGCTGTTCTTGTGGAATTGGAAAAGGGATATTTGGAAGCCCATAGAGGGCTATGGTGAAAAAGGAATTATCTTCCGTTCAAAACTGGAAAGAAGCTTTCTGAGAAACTGCTCTGTGTTCTCTTAATTCATCTCACCGAGTTACATCTTTCCCTTCAAGAAGCCTTTCGCTAAGGTTGTTCTTGTGGAATTGGCAAAGGGATATTTGGAAGCCCATAGAGGGCTATGGTGAAAAAGGAAATATCTTCCGTTCAAAACTGGAAAGAAGCTTTCTGAGAAACTGCTCTGTGTTCTGGTAGTTCATCTCACAGAGTTACATCTTTCCCTTCAAGAAACCTTTCGCTAACTCTGTTCTTGTGGAATTGGCAAAGGGATATTTGGAAGCCCGTAGAGGGCTATGGTGAAAAAGGAAATATCTTCCGTTCAAAACTGGAAAGAAGCTTTCAGAGAAACTGCTCTGTGTTCTGTTAATTCATCTCACAGAGTTACATCTTTCCCTTCAAGAAGCCTTTCGCTAAGGCTGTTCTTGTGGAATTGGCAAAGGGATATTTGGAAGCCCATAGAGGGCTATGGTGAAAAAGGAAATATCTTCCGTTCAAAACTGGAAAGAAGCTTTCTGAGAAACTGCTCTGTGTTCTGTTAATTCATCTCACAGAGTTACATCTTTCCCTTCAAGAAGCCTTTCGCTAAGGCTGTTCTTGTGGAATTGGCAAAGGGATATTTTGAAGCCCATAGAGGGCTATGGTGAAAAAGGAAATATCTTCCGTTCAAAACTGGAAAGAAGCTTTCTGAGAAACTTCTCTGTGTTCTGTTAATTCATCTCACAGAGTTACATCTTTCCCTTCAAGAAGCCTTTCGCTAAGGCTGTTCTTGTGGAATTGGCAAAGGGATATTTGGAAGCCCATAGAGGGCTATGGTGAAAAAGGAAATATCTTCCGTTCAAAACTGGAAAGAAGCTTTCTGAGAAACTGCTCTGTGTTCTGTTAATTCATCTCACAGAGTTACATCTTTCCCTTCAAGAAGCCTTTCGCTAAGGCTGTTCTTGTGGAATTGGCAAAGGGATATTTGGAAGCCCATAGAGAGCTATGGTGAAAAAGGAAATATCTTCCGTTGAAAACTGGAAAGATGCTTTCTGAGAAACTGCTCTGTGTTCTGTTAATTCATCTCACAGAGTTACATCTTTCCCTTCAAGAAGCCTTTCGCTAAGGTTGTTCTTGTAGAATTGGCAAAGGGATATTTGGAAGCCCATAGAGGGCTATGGTGAAAAAGGAAATACCTTCCGTCAAAACTGGAAAGAAGCTTTCTGAGAAACTGCTCCGTGTTCTGTTAATTCATCATCCAGAGTTACATCTTTCCCTTCAAGAAGCCTTTCGCTAAGGCTGTTCTTGTGGAATTGGCAAAGGGATATTTGGAAGCACATAGAGGGCTATGGTGAAAAAGGAAATATCTTCCGTTCAAAACTGGAAAGAAGCTTTCTGAGAAACTGCTCTGTGTTCTGCTCATTCATCTCACAGAGTTACATTTTTCCCTTAAAGAAGCCTTTCGCTAAGGCTGTTCTTGTGGAATTGGCAAAGGGATATTTGGAAGCCCATAGAGGGCTATGGTGAAAAAGGAAATATCTTCCGTTCAAAACTGGAAAGAAGCTTTTGAGAAACTGCTCTGTGTTCTGTTAATTCATCTCACAGAGTTACATCTTTCCCTTCAAGAAGCCTTTCGCTAAGGCTGTTCTTGTGGAATTGGCAAAGGGATATTTGGAAGCCCATAGAGGGCTATGGTGAAAAAGGAATTATCTTCCGTTCAAAACTGGAAAGAAGCTTTCTGAGAAACTGCTCTGTGTTCTCTTAATTCATCTCACAGAGTTACATCTTTTCCTTCAAGAAGCCTTTCGCTAAGGTTGTTCTTGTGGAATTGGCAAAGGGATATTTGGAAGCCCATAGAGGGCTATGGTGAAAAAGGAAATATCTTCCGTTCAAAACTGGAAAGAAGCTTTCTGAAAAACTGCTCTGTGTTCTGGTAATTCATCTCACAGAGTTACATCTTTCCCTTCAAGAAACCTTTCGCTAACTCTGTTCTTGTGGAATTGGCAAAGGGATATTTGGAAGCTCGTAGAGGGCTATGTTGAAAAAGGAAATATCTTCCGTTCAAAACTGGAAAGAAGCTTTCAGAGAAACTGCTCTGTGTTCTGTTAATTCATCTCACAGAGTTACATCTTTCCCTTCAAGAAGCCTTTCGCTAAGGCTGTTCTTGTGGAATTGGCAAAGGGATATTTGGAAGCCCATAGAGGGCTATGGTGAAAAAGGAAATATCTTCCGTTCAAAACTGGAAAGAAGCTTTCTGAGAAACTGCTCTGTGTTCTGTTAATTCATCTCACAGAGTTACATCTTTCCCTTCAAGAAGCCTTTCGCTAAGGCTGTTCTTGTGGAATTGGCAAAGGGATATTTGGAAGCCCATAGACGGCTATGGTGAAAAAGGAAATATCTTCCGTTCAAAACTGGAAAGAAGATTTCTGAGAAACTGCTGTGTGCTCTGTTAATTCATCTCACAGAGTTACGTCTTTCCCTTCAAGAAGCCTTTCGCTAAGGCTGTTCTTGTGGAATTGGCAAAGGGATATTTGGAAGCCCATAGAGGGCTATGGTGAAATAGGAAATATCTTCCGTTAAAAACTGGAAAGAAGCTTTCTGAGAAACTGCTCTGTGTTCTGTTAATTCATCTCACAGAGTTACATCGTTCCCTTCAAGAAGCCTTTCGCTAAGGCTGTTCTTGTGCAGTTGGCAAAGGGATATTTGGAAGCCCATAGAGGGCTATGGTGAAAAAGGAAATATCTTCCGTTCAAAACTGGAAAGAAGTTTTCTGAGAAACTGTTCTGTGTTCTGTTAATTCATCTCACAGAGTTACATCTTTCCCTTCAAGAAGCCTTTCGCTAAGGCTGTTCTTGTGGAATTGGCAAAGGGATATTTGGAAGCCCATAGAGGGCTATGGTGAAAAAGGAAATATCTTCCGTTAAAAACTGGAAAGAAGCTTTGTGAGAAACTGCTCTGTTTTCTGTTAATTCATCTCACAGAGTTACATCTTTTCCTTCAAAAGCCTTTCTCTAAGGCTGTTCTTGAGGAATTGGCAAAGGGATAATTGGAAGCCCATAGAGGGCTATTGTGAAAAAGGAAATATCTTCCGTTCAAAACTGGAAAGAAGCTTTCTGAGAAACTGCTCTGTGTTCTGTTAATTCATCTCACAGAGTTACATCTTTCCCTTCAAGAAGCCTTTCGCTAAGGCTGTTCTTGTGGAATTGGCAAAGGGATATTTGGAAGCCCATAGAGGGCTATGGTGAAAAAGGAAATATCTTCCGTTCAAAACTGGAAAGAAGCTTTCTGAGAAACTGCTCTGTGTTCTGTTAATTCATCTCACAGAGTTACATCTTTCCCTTCAAGAAGCCTTTCGCTAAGGCTGTTCTTGTGGAATTGGCAAAGGGATATTTGAAAGCCCATAGAGGGCTATGGTGAAAAAGGAAATATCTTCCGTTCAAAACTGGAAAGAAGCTTTCTGAGAAACTGCTCTGTGTTCTGTTAATTCATCTCACAGAGTTACATCTTTCCCTTCAAGAAGCCTTTCGCTAAGGCTGTTCTTGTGGAATTGGCAAAGGGATATTTGGAAGCCCATAGAGGGCTAAGGTGAAAAAGGAAATATCTTCCGTTCAAAACTGGAAAGAAGCTTTCTGAGAAACTGCTTTGTGTTCTGCTAATTCATCTCACAGAGTTACATCTTTCCCTTCAAGAAGCCTTTCGCTAAGGCTGTTCTTGTGGAATTGGCAAAGGGATATTTGGAAGCACATAGAGGGCTATGGTGAAAAAGGAAATATCTTCCGTTCAAAACTGGAAAGAAGCTTTCTGAGAAACTGCTCTGTGTTCTGTTAATTCATCTCACAGAGTTACATCTTTCCCTTCAAGAAGCCTTTCGCTAAGGCTGTTCTTGTGGAATTGGCAAAGGGATATTTGGAAGCCCATAGAGGGCTATGGTGAAAAAGGAAATATCTTCCGTTCAAAACTGGAAAGAAGCTTTCTGAGAAACTGCTCTGTGTTCTGTTAATTCATCTCACAGAGTTACATCTTTCCCTTCAAGAAGCCTTTCGCTAAGGCTGTTCTTGTGGAATTGGCAAAGGGATATTTGGAAGCCCATAGAGGGCTATGGTGAAAAAGGAAATATCTTCCGTTCAAAACTGGAAAGAAGCTTTCTGAGAAACTGCTCTGTGTTCTGTTAATTCATCTCACAGAGTTACATCTTTCCCTTCAAGAAGCCTTTCGCTAAGGCTGTTCTTGTGGAATTGGCAAAGGGATATTTGGAAGCCCATAGAGGGCTATGGTGAAAAAGGAAATATCTTCCGTTCAAAACTGGAAAGAAGCTTTCTGAGAAACTGCTCTGTGTTCTGTTAATTCATCTCACAGAGTTACATCTTTCCCTTCAAGAAGCCTTTCGCTAAGGCTGTTCTTGTGGAATTGGCAAAGGGATATTTGGAAGCCCATAGAGGGCTATGGTGAAAAAGGAAATATCTTCCGTTCAAAACTGGAAAGAAGCTTTCTGAGAAACTGCTCTGTGTTCTGTTAATTCATCTCACAGAGTTACATCTTTCCCTTCAAGAAGCCTTTCGCTAAGGTTGTTCTTGTGGAATTGGCAAAGGGATATTTGGAAGCCCATAGAGGGCTATGGTGAAAAAGGAAATATCTTCCGTTCAAAACTGGAAAGAAGCTTTCTGAGAAACTGCTCTGTGTTCTGTTAATTCATCTCACAGAGTTACATCTTTCCCTTCAAGAAGCCTTTCGCTAAGGCTGTTCTTGTGGAATTGGCAAAGGGATATTTGGAAGCCCATAGAGGGCTATGGTGAAAAAGGAAATATCTTCCGTTCAAAACTGGAAAGAAGCTTTCTGAGAAACTGCTCTGTGTTCTGTTAATTCATCTCACAGAGTTACATCTTTCCCTTCAAGAAGAATTTTGCTAAGGCTGTTCTTGTGGAATTGGCAAAGGGATATTTGGAAGCCCATAGAGGGCTATGGTGAAAAAGGAAATATCTTCCGTTCAAAACTGGAAAGAAGCTTTCTGAGAAACTGCTCTGTGTTCTGTTAATTCATCTCACAGAGTTACATCTTTCCCTTCAAAAGCCTTTCGCTAAGGCTGTTCTTGAGGAATTGGCAAAGGGATATTTGGAAGCCCTTAGAGGGCTATTGTGAAAAAGGAAATATCTTCCGTTCAAAACTGGAAAGAAGCTTTCTGAGAAACTGCTCTGTGTTCTGTTAATTCATCTCACAGAGTTACATCATTCCCTTCAAGAAGCCTTTCGCTAAGGCTGTTCTTGTGGAATTGGCAAAGGGATATTTGGAAGCCCATAGAGGGCTATGGTGAAAAAGGAAATATCTTCCGTTCAAAACTGGAAAGAAGCTTTCTGAGAAACTGCTCTGTGTTCTGTTAATTCATCTCACAGAGTTACATCTTTCCATTCAAGAAGCCTTTCGCTAAGGCTGTTCTTGTGGAATTGGCAAAGGGATATTTGGAAGCCCATAGAGGGCTATGGTGAAAAAGGAAATATCTTCCGTTCAAAACTGGAAAGAAGCTTTCTGAGAAACTGCTCTGTGTTCTGTTAATTCATCTCACAGAGTTACATCTTTCCCTTCAAGAAGCCTTTCGCTAAGGCTGTTCCTGTGGAATTGGCAAAGGGATATTTGGAATCCCATAGAGGGCTATGGTGAAAAAGGAAATATCTTCCGTTGAAAACTGGAAAGATGCTTTCTGAGAAACTGCTCTGTGTTCTGTTAATTCATCTCACAGAGTTACATCTTTCCCTTCAAGAAGCCTTTCGCTAAGGTTGTTCTTGTGGAATTGGCAAAGGGATATTTGGAAGCTCATAGAGGGCTATGGTGAAAAAGGAAATACCTTCCGTCAAAACTGGAAAGAAGCTTTCTGAGAAACTGCTCCGTGTTCTGTTAATTCATCTCACAGAGTTACATCTTTCCCTTCAAGAAGCCTTTCGCTAAGGCTGTTCTTGTGGAATTGGCAAAGGGATATTTGGAAGCCCATAGAGGGCTATGGTGAAAAAGGAAATATCTTCCGTTCAAGACTGGAAAGAAGCTTTCTGAGAAACTGCTCTGTGTTCTGCTCATTCATCTCACAGAGTTACATTTTTCCCTTCAAGAAGCCTTTCGCTAAGGCTGTTCTTGTGGAATTGGCAAAGGGATATTTGGAAGCCCACAGAGGGCTATGGTGAAAAAGGAAATATCTTCCGTTCAAAACTGGAAAGAAGCTTTTGAGAAACTGCTCTGTGTTCTGTTAATTCATCTCACAGAGTTACATCTTTCCCTTCAAGAAGCCTTTTGCTAAGGCTGTTCTTGTGGAATTGGCAAAGGGATATTTGGAAGCCCATAGAGGGCTATGGTGAAAAAGGAAATATCTTCCGTTCAAAACTGGAAAGAAGCTTTCTGAGAAACTGCTCTGTGTTCTGTTAATTCATCTCACAGAGTTACATCTTTCCCTTCAAGAAGCCTTTCGCTAAGGCTGTTCTTGTGGAATTGGCAAAGGGATATTTGGAAGCCCATAGAGGGCTATGGTGAAAAAGGAAATATCTTCCGTTCAAAACTGTAAAGAAGCTTTCTGAGAAACTGCTCTGTGTTCTGTTAATTCATCTCACAGAGTTACATCTTTCCCTTCAAGAAGCCTTTCGCTAAGGCTGTTCTTGTGGAATTGGCAAAGGGATATTTGGAAGCCCTTAGAGGGCTATGGTGAAAAAGGAAATATCTTCCGTTCAAAACTGGAAAGAAGCTTTCTGAGAAACTGCTCTGTGTTCTGTTAATTCATCTCACGGAGTTACATCTTTCCCTTCAAGAAGCCTTTCGCTAAGGCTGTTCTTGTGGAATTGGCAAAGGGATATTTGGAAGCCCATAGAGGGCTATGGTGAAAAAGGAAATATCTTCCGTTCAAAACTGGAAAGAAGCTTTCTGAGAAACTGCTCTGTGTTCTGTTAATTCATCTCACAGAGTTACATCTTTCCCTTCAAGAAGCCTTTCGCTAAGGTTGTTCTTGTGGAATTGGCAAAGGGATATTTGGAAGCCCATAGAGGGCTATGGTGAAAAAGGAAATATCTTCCGTTCAAAACTGGAAAGAAGCTTTCTGAGAAACTGCTCTGTGTTCTGGTAATTCATCTCACAGAGTTACATCTTTCCCTTCAAGAAGCCTTTCGCTAAGGCTGTTCTTGTGGAATTGGCAAAGGGATATTTGGAAGCCCATAGAGGGCTATGGTGAAAAAGGAAATATCTTCCGTTCAAAACTGGAAAGAAGCTTTCTGAGAAACTGCTCTGTGTTCTGTTAATTCATCTCACAGAGTTACATCTTTCCCTTCAAGAAGAATTTTGCTAAGGCTGTTCTTGTGGAATTGGCAAAGGGATATTTGGAAGCCCATAGAGGGCTATGGTGAAAAAGGAAATATCTTCCGTTCAAAACTGGAAAGAAGCTTTCTGAGAAACTGCTCTGTGTTCTGTTAATTCATCTCACAGAGTTACATCTTTCCCTTCAAAAGCCTTTCGCTAAGGCTGTTCTTGAGGAATTGGCAAAGGGATATTTGGAAGCCCTTAGAGGGCTATTGTGAAAAAGGAAATATCTTCCGTTCAAAACTGGAAAGAAGCTTTCTGAGAAACTGCTCTGTGTTCTGTTAATTCATCTCACAGAGTTACATCATTCCCTTCAAGAAGCCTTTCGCTAAGGCTGTTCTTGTGGAATTGGCAAAGGGATATTTGGAAGCCCATAGAGGGCTATGGTGAAAAAGGAAATATCTTCCGTTCAAAACTGGAAAGAAGCTTTCTGAGAAACTGCTCTGTGTTCTGTTAATTCATCTCACAGAGTTACATCTTTCCATTCAAGAAGCCTTTCGCTAAGGCTGTTCTTGTGGAATTGGCAAAGGGATATTTGGAAGCCCATAGAGGGCTATGGTGAAAAAGGAAATATCTTCCGTTCAAAACTGGAAAGAAGCTTTCTGAGAAACTGCTCTGTGTTCTGTTAATTCATCTCACAGAGTTACATCTTTCCCTTCAAGAAGCCTTTCGCTAAGGTTGTTCTTGTGGAATTGGCAAAGGGATATTTGGAAGCTCATAGAGGGCTATGGTGAAAAAGGAAATACCTTCCGTCAAAACTGGAAAGAAGCTTTCTGAGAAACTGCTCCGTGTTCTGTTAATTCATCTCACAGAGTTACATCTTTCCCTTCAAGAAGCCTTTCGCTAAGGCTGTTCTTGTGGAATTGGCAAAGGGATATTTGGAAGCCCATAGAGGGCTATGGTGAAAAAGGAAATATCTTCCGTTGAAAACTGGAAAGATGCTTTCTGAGAAACTGCTCTGTGTTCTGTTAATTCATCTCACAGAGTTACATCTTTCCCTTCAAGAAGCCTTTCGCTAAGGTTGTTCTTGTGGAATTGGCAAAGGGATATTTGGAAGCTCATAGAGGGCTATGGTGAAAAAGGAAATACCTTCCGTCAAAACTGGAAAGAAGCTTTCTGAGAAACTGCTCCGTGTTCTGTTAATTCATCTCACAGAGTTACATCTTTCCCTTCAAGAAGCCTTTCGCTAAGGCTGTTCTTGTGGAATTGGCAAAGGGATATTTGGAAGCCCATAGAGGGCTATGGTGAAAAAGGAAATATCTTCCGTTCAAGACTGGAAAGAAGCTTTCTGAGAAACTGCTCTGTGTTCTGCTCATTCATCTCACAGAGTTACATTTTTCCCTTCAAGAAGCCTTTCGCTAAGGCTGTTCTTGTGGAATTGGCAAAGGGATATTTGGAAGCCCACAGAGGGCTATGGTGAAAAAGGAAATATCTTCCGTTCAAAACTGGAAAGAAGCTTTTGAGAAACTGCTCTGTGTTCTGTTAATTCATCTCACAGAGTTACATCTTTCCCTTCAAGAAGCCTTTTGCTAAGGCTGTTCTTGTGGAATTGGCAAAGGGATATGTGGAAGCCCATAGAGGGCTATGGTGAAAAAGGAAATATCTTCCGTTCAAAACTGGAAAGAAGCTTTCTGAGAAACTGCTCTGTGTTCTGTTAATTCATCTCACAGAGTTACATCTTTCCCTTCAAGAAGCCTTTCGCTAAGGCTGTTCTTGTGGAATTGGCAAAGGGATATTTGGAAGCCCATAGAGGGCTATGGTGAAAAAGGAAATATCTTCCGTTCAAAACTGTAAAGAAGCTTTCTGAGAAACTGCTCTGTGTTCTGTTAATTCATCTCACAGAGTTACATCTTTCCCTTCAAGAAGCCTTTCGCTAAGGCTGTTCTTGTGGAATTGGCAAAGGGATATTTGGAAGCCCTTAGAGGGCTATGGTGAAAAAGGAAATATCTTCCGTTCAAAACTGGAAAGAAGCTTTCTGAGAAACTGCTCTGTGTTCTGTTAATTCATCTCACGGAGTTACATCTTTCCCTTCAAGAAGCCTTTCGCTAAGGCTGTTCTTGTGGAATTGGCAAAGGGATATTTGGAAGCCCATAGAGGGCTATGGTGAAAAAGGAAATATCTTCCGTTCAAAACTGGAAAGAAGCTTTCTGAGAAACTGCTCTGTGTTCTGTTAATTCATCTCACAGAGTTACATCTTTCCCTTCAAGAAGCCTTTCGCTAAGGTTGTTCTTGTGGAATTGGCAAAGGGATATTTGGAAGCCCATAGAGGGCTATGGTGAAAAAGGAAATATCTTCCGTTCAAAACTGGAAAGAAGCTTTCTGAGAAACTGCTCTGTGTTCTGGTAATTCATCTCACAGAGTTACATCTTTCCCTTCAAGAAGCCTTTCGCTAAGGCTGTTCTTGTGGAATTGGCAAAGGGATATTTGGAAGCCCATAGAGGGCTATGGTGAAAAAGGAAATATCTTCCGTTCAAAACTGGAAAGAAGCTTTCTGAGAAACTGCTCTGTGTTCTGTTAATTCATCTCACAGAGTTACATCTTTCCCTTCAAGAAGAATTTTGCTAAGGCTGTTCTTGTGGAATTGGCAAAGGGATATTTGGAAGCCCATAGAGGGCTATGGTGAAAAAGGAAATATCTTCCGTTCAAAACTGGAAAGAAGCTTTCTGAGAAACTGCTCTGTGTTCTGTTAATTCATCTCACAGAGTTACATCTTTCCCTTCAAAAGCCTTTCGCTAAGGCTGTTCTTGAGGAATTGGCAAAGGGATATTTGGAAGCCCTTAGAGGGCTATTGTGAAAAAGGAAATATCTTCCGTTCAAAACTGGAAAGAAGCTTTCTGAGAAACTGCTCTGTGTTCTGTTAATTCATCTCACAGAGTTACATCATTCCCTTCAAGAAGCCTTTCGCTAAGGCTGTTCTTGTGGAATTGGCAAAGGGATATTTGGAAGCCCATAGAGGGCTATGGTGAAAAAGGAAATATCTTCCGTTCAAAACTGGAAAGAAGCTTTCTGAGAAACTGCTCTGTGTTCTGTTAATTCATCTCACAGAGTTACATCTTTCCATTCAAGAAGCCTTTCGCTAAGGCTGTTCTTGTGGAATTGGCAAAGGGATATTTGGAAGCCCATAGAGGGCTATGGTGAAAAAGGAAATATCTTCCGTTCAAAACTGGAAAGAAGCTTTCTGAGAAACTGCTCTGTGTTCTGTTAATTCATCTCACAGAGTTACATCTTTCCCTTCAAGAAGCCTTTCGCTAAGGTTGTTCTTGTGGAATTGGCAAAGGGATATTTGGAAGCTCATAGAGGGCTATGGTGAAAAAGGAAATACCTTCCGTCAAAACTGGAAAGAAGCTTTCTGAGAAACTGCTCCGTGTTCTGTTAATTCATCTCACAGAGTTACATCTTTCCCTTCAAGAAGCCTTTCGCTAAGGCTGTTCTTGTGGAATTGGCAAAGGGATATTTGGAAGCCCATAGAGGGCTATGGTGAAAAAGGAAATATCTTCCGTTCAAGACTGGAAAGAAGCTTTCTGAGAAACTGCTCTGTGTTCTGCTCATTCATCTCACAGAGTTACATTTTTCCCTTCAAGAAGCCTTTCGCTAAGGCTGTTCTTGTGGAATTGGCAAAGGGATATTTGGAAGCCCACAGAGGGCTATGGTGAAAAAGGAAATATCTTCCGTTCAAAACTGGAAAGAAGCTTTTGAGAAACTGCTCTGTGTTCTGTTAATTCATCTCACAGAGTTACATCTTTCCCTTCAAGAAGCCTTTTGCTAAGGCTGTTCTTGTGGAATTGGCAAAGGGATATTTGGAAGCCCATAGAGGGCTACGGTGAAAAAGGAATTAACTTCCGTTCAAAACTGGAAAGAAGCTTTCTGAGAAACTGCTCTGTGTTCTCTTAATTCATCTCACAGAGTTACATCTTTCCCTTCAAGAAGCCTTTCGCTAAGGTTGTTCTTGTGGAATTGGCAAACTGATATTTGGAAGCCCATAGAGGGCTATGGTGAAAAAGGAAATATCTTCCGTTCAAAACTGGAAAGAAGCTTTCTGAGAAACTGCTCTGTGTTCTGGTAATTCATCTCACAGAGTTACATCTTTCCCTTCAAGAAACCTTTCGCTAACTCTGTTCTTGTGGAATTGGCAAAGGGATATTTGGAAGCCCGTAGAGGGCTATGGTGAAAAAGGAAATATCTTCCGTTCAAAACTGGAAAGAAGCTTTCTGAGAAACTGCTCTGTGTTCTGTTTATTCATCTCACAGAGTTACATCGTTCCCTTCAAGAAGCCTTTCGCTAAGGCTGTTCTTGTGCAGTTGGCAAAGGGATATTTGGAAGCCCATAGAGGGCTAAGGTGAGAAAGGAAATATCTTCCGTATAAAACTGGAAAGAAGCTTTCTGAGAAACTGTTCTGTGTTCTGTTAATTCATCTCACAGAGTTCCATCTTTCCCTTCAAGAAGCCTTTCGCTAAGGCTGTTCTTGTGGAATTGGCAAAGGGATATTTGGAAGCCCATAGAGGGCTATGGTGAAAAAGGAAATATCTTCCGTTCAAAACTGGAAAGAAGCTTTCTGAGAAACTGCTCTGTTTTCTGTTAATTCATCTCACAGAGTTACATCTTTTCCTTCAAAAGCCTTTCTCTAAGGCTGTTCTTGAGGAATTGGCAAAGGGATAATTGGAAGCCCATAGAGGGCTATTGTGAAAAAGGAAATATCTTCCGTTCAAAACTGGAAAGAAGCTTTCTGAGAAACTGCTCTGTGTTCTGTTAATTCATCTCACAGAGTTACATCTTTCCCTTCAAGAAGCCTTTCGCTAAGGCTGTTCTTGTGGAATTGGCAAAGGGATATTTGGAAGCCCATAGAGGGCTATGGTGAAAAAGGAAATATCTTCCGTTCAAAACTGGAAAGAAGCTTTCTGAGAAACTGCTCTGTGTTATGTTAATTCATCTCACAGAGTTACATCTTTCCCTTCAAGAAGCCTTTCGCTAAGGCTGTTCTTGTGGAATTGGCAAAGGGATATTTGAAAGCCCATAGAGGGCTATGGTGAAAAAGGAAATATCTTCCGTTCAAAACTGGAAAGAAGCTTTCTGAGAAACTGCTCTGTTTTCTGTTAATTCATCTCACAGAGTTACATCTTTCCCTTCAAGAAGCCTTTCGCTAAGGCTGTTCTTGTGGAATTGGCAAAGGGACATTTGGAAGCCCATAGAGGGCTATGGTGTAAAAGGAAATATCTTCCGTTCAAAACTGGAAAGAAGCTTTCTGAGAAACTGCTTTGTGTTCTGCTAATTCATCTCACAGAGTTACATCTTTCCCTTCAAGAAGCCTTTCGCTAAGGCTGTTCTTGTGGAATTGGCAAAGGGATATTTGGAAGCACATAGAGGGCTATGGTGAAAAAGGAAATATCTTCCGTTCAAAACTGGAAAGAAGCTTTCTGAGAAACTGCTCTGTGTTCTGTTAATTCATCTCACAGAGTTACATCTTTCCCTTCAAGAAGCCTTTCGCTAAGGCTGTTCTTGTGGAATTGGCAAAGGGATATTTGGAAGCCCATAGAGGGCTATGGTGAAAAAGGAAATATCTTCCGTTCAAAACTGGAAAGAAGCTTTCTGAGAAACTGCTCTGTGTTCTGTTAATTCATCTCACAGAGTTACATCTTTCCCTTCAAGAAGCCTTTCGCTAAGGCTGTTCTTGTGGAATTGGCAAAGGGATATTTGGAAGCCCATAGAGGGCTATGGTGAAAAAGGAAATATCTTCCGTTCAAAACTGGAAAGAAGCTTTCTGAGAAACTGCTCTGTGTTCTGTTAATTCATCTCACAGAGTTACATCTTTCCCTTCAAGAAGCCTTTCGCTAAGGCTGTTCTTGTGGAATTGGCAAAGGGATATTTGGAAGCCCATAGAGGGCTATGGTGAAAAAGGAAATATCTTCCGTTCAAAACTGGAAAGAAGCTTTCTGAGAAACTGCTCTGTGTTCTGCTAATTCATCTCACAGAGTTACATCTTTCCCTTCAAGAAGCCTTTCGCTAAGGCTGTTCTTGTGGAATTGGCAAAGGGATATTTGGAAGCCCATAGAGGGCTATGGTGAAAAAGGAAATATCTTCCGTTCAAAACTGGAAAGAAGCTTTCTGAGAAACTGCTCTGTGTTCTGTTAATTCATCTCACAGAGTTACATCTTTCCCTTCAAGAAGAATTTTGCTAAGGCTGTTCTTGTGGAATTGGCAAAGGGATATTTGGAAGCCCATAGAGGGCTATGGTGAAAAAGGAAATATCTTCCGTTCAAAACTGGAAAGAAGCTTTCTGAGAAACTGCTCTGTGTTCTGTTAATTCATCTCACAGAGTTACATCTTTCCCTTCAAAAGCCTTTCGCTAAGGCTGTTCTTGAGGAATTGGCAAAGGGATATTTGGAAGCCCTTAGAGGGCTATTGTGAAAAAGGAAATATCTTCCGTTCAAAACTGGAAAGAAGCTTTCTGAGAAACTGCTCTGTGTTCTGTTAATTCATCTCACAGAGTTACATCATTCCCTTCAAGAAGCCTTTCGCTAAGGCTGTTCTTGTGGAATTGGCAAAGGGATATTTGGAAGCCCATAGAGGGCTATGGTGAAAAAGGAAATATCTTCCGTTCAAAACTGGAAAGAAGCTTTCTGAGAAACTGCTCTGTGTTCTGTTAATTCATCTCACAGAGTTACATCTTTCCATTCAAGAAGCCTTTCGCTAAGGCTGTTCTTGTGGAATTGGCAAAGGGATATTTGGAAGCCCATAGAGGGCTATGGTGAAAAAGGAAATATCTTCCGTTCAAAACTGGAAAGAAGCTTTCTGAGAAACTGCTCTGTGTTCTGTTAATTCATCTCACAGAGTTACATCTTTCCCTTCAAGAAGCCTTTCGCTAAGGCTGTTCTTGTGGAATTGGCAAAGGGATATTTGGAAGCCCATAGAGGGCTATGGTGAAAAAGGAAATATCTTCCGTTGAAAACTGGAAAGATGCTTTCTGAGAAACTGCTCTGTGTTCTGTTAATTCATCTCACAGAGTTACATCTTTCCCTTCAAGAAGCCTTTCGCTAAGGTTGTTCTTGTGGAATTGGCAAAGGGATATTTGGAAGCCCATAGAGGGCTATGGTGAAAAAGGAAATATCTTCCGTTCAAGACTGGAAAGAAGCTTTCTGAGAAACTGCTCTGTGTTCTGCTCATTCATCTCACAGAGTTACATTTTTCCCTTCAAGAAGCCTTTCGCTAAGGCTGTTCTTGTGGAATTGGCAAAGGGATATTTGGAAGCCCACAGAGGGCTATGGTGAAAAAGGAAATATCTTCCGTTCAAAACTGGAAAGAAGCTTTTGAGAAACTGCTCTGTGTTCTGTTAATTCATCTCACAGAGTTACATCTTTCCCTTCAAGAAGCCTTTTGCTAAGGCTGTTCTTGTGGAATTGGCAAAGGGATATTTGGAAGCCCATAGAGGGCTATGGTGAAAAAGGAAATATCTTCCGTTCAAAACTGGAAAGAAGCTTTCTGAGAAACTGCTCTGTGTTCTGTTAATTCATCTCACAGAGTTACATCTTTCCCTTCAAGAAGCCTTTCGCTAAGGCTGTTCTTGTGGAATTGGCAAAGGGATATTTGGAAGCCCATAGAGGGCTATGGTGAAAAAGGAAATATCTTCCGTTCAAAACTGTAAAGAAGCTTTCTGAGAAACTGCTCTGTGTTCTGTTAATTCATCTCACAGAGTTACATCTTTCCCTTCAAGAAGCCTTTCGCTAAGGCTGTTCTTGTGGAATGGCAAAGGGATATTTGGAAGCCCTTAGAGGGCTATGGTGAAAAAGGAAATATCTTCCGTTCAAAACTGGAAAGAAGCTTTCTGAGAAACTGCTCTGTGTTCTGTTAATTCATCTCACGGAGTTACATCTTTCCCTTCAAGAAGCCTTTCGCTAAGGCTGTTCTTGTGGAATTGGCAAAGGGATATTTGGAAGCCCATAGAGGGCTATGGTGAAAAAGGAAATATCTTCCGTTCAAAACTGGAAAGAAGCTTTCTGAGAAACTGCTCTGTGTTCTGTTAATTCATCTCACAGAGTTACATCTTTCCCTTCAAGAAGCCTTTCGCTAAGGTTGTTCTTGTGGAATTGGCAAAGGGATATTTGGAAGCCCATAGAGGGCTATGGTGAAAAAGGAAATATCTTCCGTTCAAAACTGGAAAGAAGCTTTCTGAGAAACTGCTCTGTGTTCTGGTAATTCATCTCACAGAGTTACATCTTTCCCTTCAAGAAGCCTTTCGCTAAGGCTGTTCTTGTGGAATTGGCAAAGGGATATTTGGAAGCCCATAGAGGGCTATGGTGAAAAAGGAAATATCTTCCGTTCAAAACTGGAAAGAAGCTTTCTGAGAAACTGCTCTGTGTTCTGTTAATTCATCTCACAGAGTTACATCTTTCCCTTCAAGAAGAATTTTGCTAAGGCTGTTCTTGTGGAATTGGCAAAGGGATATTTGGAAGCCCATAGAGGGCTATGGTGAAAAAGGAAATATCTTCCGTTCAAAACTGGAAAGAAGCTTTCTGAGAAACTGCTCTGTGTTCTGTTAATTCATCTCACAGAGTTACATCTTTCCCTTCAAAAGCCTTTCGCTAAGGCTGTTCTTGAGGAATTGGCAAAGGGATATTTGGAAGCCCTTAGAGGGCTATTGTGAAAAAGGAAATATCTTCCGTTCAAAACTGGAAAGAAGCTTTCTGAGAAACTGCTCTGTGTTCTGTTAATTCATCTCACAGAGTTACATCATTCCCTTCAAGAAGCCTTTCGCTAAGGCTGTTCTTGTGGAATTGGCAAAGGGATATTTGGAAGCCCATAGAGGGCTATGGTGAAAAAGGAAATATCTTCCGTTCAAAACTGGAAAGAAGCTTTCTGAGAAACTGCTCTGTGTTCTGTTAATTCATCTCACAGAGTTACATCTTTCCATTCAAGAAGCCTTTCGCTAAGGCTGTTCTTGTGGAATTGGCAAAGGGATATTTGGAAGCCCATAGAGGGCTATGGTGAAAAAGGAAATATCTTCCGTTCAAAACTGGAAAGAAGCTTTCTGAGAAACTGCTCTGTGTTCTGTTAATTCATCTCACAGAGTTACATCTTTCCCTTCAAGAAGCCTTTCGCTAAGGTTGTTCTTGTGGAATTGGCAAAGGGATATTTGGAAGCTCATAGAGGGCTATGGTGAAAAAGGAAATACCTTCCGTCAAAACTGGAAAGAAGCTTTCTGAGAAACTGCTCCGTGTTCTGTTAATTCATCTCACAGAGTTACATCTTTCCCTTCAAGAAGCCTTTCGCTAAGGCTGTTCTTGTGGAATTGGCAAAGGGATATTTGGAAGCCCATAGAGGGCTATGGTGAAAAAGGAAATATCTTCCGTTCAAGACTGGAAAGAAGCTTTCTGAGAAACTGCTCTGTGTTCTGCTCATTCATCTCACAGAGTTACATTTTTCCCTTCAAGAAGCCTTTCGCTAAGGCTGTTCTTGTGGAATTGGCAAAGGGATATTTGGAAGCCCACAGAGGGCTATGGTGAAAAAGGAAATATCTTCCGTTCAAAACTGGAAAGAAGCTTTTGAGAAACTGCTCTGTGTTCTGTTAATTCATCTCACAGAGTTACATCTTTCCCTTCAAGAAGCCTTTTGCTAAGGCTGTTCTTGTGGAATTGGCAAAGGGATATTTGGAAGCCCATAGAGGGCTACGGTGAAAAAGGAATTAACTTCCGTTCAAAACTGGAAAGAAGCTTTCTGAGAAACTGCTCTGTGTTCTCTTAATTCATCTCACAGAGTTACATCTTTCCCTTCAAGAAGCCTTTCGCTAAGGTTGTTCTTGTGGAATTGGCAAACTGATATTTGGAAGCCCATAGAGGGCTATGGTGAAAAAGGAAATATCTTCCGTTCAAAACTGGAAAGAAGCTTTCTGAGAAACTGCTCTGTGTTCTGGTAATTCATCTCACAGAGTTACATCTTTCCCTTCAAGAAACCTTTCGCTAACTCTGTTCTTGTGGAATTGGCAAAGGGATATTTGGAAGCCCGTAGAGGGCTATGGTGAAAAAGGAAATATCTTCCGTTCAAAACTGGAAAGAAGCTTTCTGAGAAACTGCTCTGTGTTCTGTTTATTCATCTCACAGAGTTACATCGTTCCCTTCAAGAAGCCTTTCGCTAAGGCTGTTCTTGTGCAGTTGGCAAAGGGATATTTGGAAGCCCATAGAGGGCTATGGTGAAAAAGGAAATATCTTCCGTTCAAAACTGGAAAGAAGCTTTCTGAGAAACTGTTCTGTGTTCTGTTAATTCATCTCACAGAGTTCCATCTTTCCCTTCAAGAAGCCTTTCGCTAAGGCTGTTCTTGTGGAATTGGCAAAGGGATATTTGGAAGCCCATAGAGGGCTATGGTGAAAAAGGAAATATCTTCCGTTCAAAACTGGAAAGAAGCTTTCTGAGAAACTGCTCTGTTTTCTGTTAATTCATCTCACAGAGTTACATCTTTTCCTTCAAAAGCCTTTCTCTAAGGCTGTTCTTGAGGAATTGGCAAAGGGATAATTGGAAGCCCATAGAGGGCTATTGTGAAAAAGGAAATATCTTCCGTTCAAAACTGGAAAGAAGCTTTCTGAGAAACTGCTCTGTGTTCTGTTAATTCATCTCACAGAGTTACATCTTTCCCTTCAAGAAGCCTTTCGCTAAGGCTGTTCTTGTGGAATTGGCAAAGGGATATTTTGAAGCCCATAGAGGGCTATGGTGAAAAAGGAAATATCTTCCGTTCAAAACTGGAAAGAAGCTTTCTGAGAAACTGCTCTGTGTTATGTTAATTCATCTCACAGAGTTACATCTTTCGCTTCAAGAAGCCTTTCGCTAAGGCTGTTCTTGTGGAATTGGCAAAGGGATATTTGAAAGCCCATAGAGGGCTATGGTGAAAAAGGAAATATCTTCCGTTCAAAACTGGAAAGAAGCTTTCTGAGAAACTGCTCTGTGTTCTGTTAATTCATCTCACAGAGTTACATCTTTCCCTTCAAGAAGCCTTTCGCTAAGGCTGTTCTTGTGGAATTGGCAAAGGGACATTTGGAAGCCCATAGAGGGCTATGGTGAAAAAGGAAATATCTTCCGTTCAAAACTGGAAAGAAGCTTTCTGAGAAACTGCTTTGTGTTCTGCTAATTCATCTCACAGAGTTACATCTTTCCCTTCAAGAAGCCTTTCGCTAAGGCTGTTCTTGTGGAATTGGCAAAGGGATATTTGGAAGCACATAGAGGGCTATGGTGAAAAAGGAAATATCTTCCGTTCAAAACTGGAAAGAAGCTTTCTGAGAAACTGCTCTGTGTTCTGTTAATTCATCTCACAGAGTTACATCTTTCCCTTCAAGAAGCCTTTCGCTAAGGCTGTTCTTGTGGAATTGGCAAAGGGATATTTGGAAGCCCATAGAGGGCTATGGTGAAAAAGGAAATATCTTCCGTTCAAAACTGGAAAGAAGCTTTCTGAGAAACTGCTCTGTGTTCTGTTAATTCATCTCACAGAGTTACATCTTTCCCTTCAAGAAGCCTTTCGCTAAGGCTGTTCTTGTGGAATTGGCAAAGGGATATTTGGAAGCCCATAGAGGGCTATGGTGAAAAAGGAAATATCTTCCGTTCAAAACTGGAAAGAAGCTTTCTGAGAAACTGCTCTGTGTTCTGTTAATTCATCTCACAGAGTTACATCTTTCCCTTCAAGAAGCCTTTCGCTAAGGCTGTTCTTGTGGAATTGGCAAAGGGATATTTGGAAGCCCATAGAGGGCTATGGTGAAAAAGGAAATATCTTCCGTTCAAAACTGGAAAGAAGCTTTCTGAGAAACTGCTCTGTGTTCTGCTAATTCATCTCACAGAGTTACATCTTTACCTTCAAGAAGCCTTTCGCTAAGGCTGTTCTTGTGGAATTGGCAAAGGGATATTTGGAAGCCCATAGAGGGCTATGGTGAAAAAGGAAATATCTTCCGTTGAAAACTGGAAAGATGCTTTCTGAGAAACTGCTCTGTGTTCTGTTAATTCATCTCACAGAGTTACATCTTTCCCTTCAAGAAGCCTTTCGCTAAGGTTGTTCTTGTGGAATTGGCAAATCGATATTTGGAAGCTCATAGAGGGCTATGGTGAAAAAGGAAATACCTTCCGTCAAAACTGGAAAGAAGCTTTCTGAGAAACTGCTCCGTGTTCTGTTAATTCATCTCACAGAGTTACATCTTTCCCTTCAAGAAGCCTTTCGCTAAGGCTGTTCTTGTGGAATTGGCAAAGGGATATTTGGAAGCCCATAGAGGGCTATGGTGAAAAAGGAAATATCTTCCGTTCAAGACTGGAAAGAAGCTTTCTGAGAAACTGCTCTGTGTTCTGCTCATTCATCTCACAGAGTTACATTTTTCCCTTCAAGAAGCCTTTCGCTAAGGCTGTTCTTGTGGAATTGGCAAAGGGATATTTGGAAGCCCACAGAGGGCTATGGTGAAAAAGGAAATATCTTCCGTTCAAAACTGGAAAGAAGCTTTTGAGAAACTGCTCTGTGTTCTGTCAATTCATCTCACAGAGTTACATCTTTCCCTTCAAGAAGCCTTTTGCTAAGGCTGTTCTTGTGGAATTGGCAAAGGGATATTTGGAAGCCCATAGAGGGCTATGGTGAAAAAGGAAATATCTTCCGTTCAAAACTGGAAAGAAGCTTTCTGAGAAACTGCTCTGTGTTCTGTTAATTCATCTCACAGAGTTACATCTTTCCCTTCAAGAAGCCTTTCGCTAAGGCTGTTCTTGTGGAATTGGCAAAGGGATATTTGGAAGCCCATAGAGGGCTATGGTGAAAAAGGAAATATCTTCCGTTCAAAACTGTAAAGAAGCTTTCTGAGAAACTGCTCTGTGTTCTGTTAATTCATCTCACAGAGTTACATCTTTCCCTTCAAGAAGCCTTTCGCTAAGGCTGTTCTTGTGGAATTGGCAAAGGGATATTTGGAAGCCCATAGAGGGCTATGGTGAAAAAGGAAATATCTTCCGTTCAAAACTGGAAAGAAGCTTTCTGAGAAACTGCTCTGTGTTCTGTTAATTCATCTCACGGAGTTACATCTTTCCCTTCAAGAAGCCTTTCGCTAAGGCTGTTCTTGTGGAATTGGCAAAGGGATATTTGGAAGCCCATAGAGGGCTATGGTGAAAAAGGAAATATCTTCCGTTCAAAACTGGAATGAAGCTTTCTGAGAAACTGCTCTGTGTTCTGTTAATTCATCTCACAGAGTTACATCTTTCCCTTCAAGAAGCCTTTCGCTAAGGTGGTTCTTGTGGAATTGGCAAAGGGATATTTGGAAGCCCATAGAGGGCTATGGTGAAAAAGGAAATATCTTCCGTTCAAAACTGGAAAGAAGTTTTCTGAGAAACTGCTCTGTGTTCTGGTAATTCATCTCACAGAGTTACATCTTTCCCTTCAAGAAGCCTTTCGCTAAGGCTGTTCTTGTGGAATTGGCAAAGGGATATTTGGAAGCCCATAGAGGGCTATGGTGAAAAAGGAAATATCTTCCGTTCAAAACTGGAAAGAAGCTTTCTGAGAAACTGCTCTGTGTTCTGTTAATTCATCTCACAGAGTTACATCTTTCCCTTCAAGAAGAATTTTGCTAAGGCTGTTCTTGTGGAATTGGCAAAGGGATATTTGGAAGCCCATAGAGGGCTATGGTGAAAAAGGAAATATCTTCCGTTCAAAACTGGAAAGAAGCTTTCTGAGAAACTGCTCTGTGTTCTGTTAATTCATCTCACAGAGTTACATCTTTCCCTTCAAAAGCCTTTCGCTAAGGCTGTTCTTGAGGAATTGGCAAAGGGATATTTGGAAGCCCTTAGAGGGCTATTGTGAAAAAGGAAATATCTTCCGTTCAAAACTGGAAAGAAGCTTTCTGAGAAACTGCTCTGTGTTCTGTTAATTCATCTCACAGAGTTACATCATTCCCTTCAAGAAGCCTTTCGCTAAGGCTGTTCTTGTGGAATTGGCAAAGGGATATTTGGAAGCCCATAGAGGGCTATGGTGAAAAAGGAAATATCTTCCGTTCAAAACTGGAAAGAAGCTTTCTGAGAAACTGCTCTGTGTTCTGTTAATTCATCTCACAGAGTTACATCTTTCCATTCAAGAAGCCTTTCGCTAAGGCTGTTCTTGTGGAATTGGCAAAGGGATATTTGGAAGCCCATAGAGGGCTATGGTGAAAAAGGAAATATCTTCCGTTCAAAACTGGAAAGAAGCTTTCTGAGAAACTGCTCTGTGTTCTGTTAATTCATCTCACAGAGTTACATCTTTCCCTTCAAGAAGCCTTTCGCTAAGGTTGTTCTTGTGGAATTGGCAAAGGGATATTTGGAAGCTCATAGAGGGCTATGGTGAAAAAGGAAATACCTTCCGTCAAAACTGGAAAGAAGCTTTCTGAGAAACTGCTCCGTGTTCTGTTAATTCATCTCACAGAGTTACATCTTTCCCTTCAAGAAGCCTTTCGCTAAGGCTGTTCTTGTGGAATTGGCAAAGGGATATTTGGAAGCCCATAGAGGGCTATGGTGAAAAAGGAAATATCTTCCGTTCAAGACTGGAAAGAAGCTTTCTGAGAAACTGCTCTGTGTTCTGCTCATTCATCTCACAGAGTTACATTTTTCCCTTCAAGAAGCCTTTCGCTAAGGCTGTTCTTGTGGAATTGGCAAAGGGATATTTGGAAGCCCACAGAGGGCTATGGTGAAAAAGGAAATATCTTCCGTTCAAAACTGGAAAGAAGCTTTTGAGAAACTGCTCTGTGTTCTGTTAATTCATCTCACAGAGTTACATCTTTCCCTTCAAGAAGCCTTTTGCTAAGGCTGTTCTTGTGGAATTGGCAAAGGGATATTTGGAAGCCCATAGAGGGCTACGGTGAAAAAGGAATTAACTTCCGTTCAAAACTGGAAAGAAGCTTTCTGAGAAACTGCTCTGTGTTCTCTTAATTCATCTCACAGAGTTACATCTTTCCCTTCAAGAAGCCTTTCGCTAAGGTTGTTCTTGTGGAATTGGCAAACTGATATTTGGAAGCCCATAGAGGGCTATGGTGAAAAAGGAAATATCTTCCGTTCAAAACTGGAAAGAAGCTTTCTGAGAAACTGCTCTGTGTTCTGGTAATTCATCTCACAGAGTTACATCTTTCCCTTCAAGAAACCTTTCGCTAACTCTGTTCTTGTGGAATTGGCAAAGGGATATTTGGAAGCCCGTAGAGGGCTATGGTGAAAAAGGAAATATCTTCCGTTCAAAACTGGAAAGAAGCTTTCTGAGAAACTGCTCTGTGTTCTGTTTATTCATCTCACAGAGTTACATCGTTCCCTTCAAGAAGCCTTTCGCTAAGGCTGTTCTTGTGCAGTTGGCAAAGGGATATTTGGAAGCCCATAGAGGGCTATGGTGAAAAAGGAAATATCTTCCGTTCAAAACTGGAAAGAAGCTTTCTGAGAAACTGTTCTGTGTTCTGTTAATTCATCTCACAGAGTTCCATCTTTCCCTTCAAGAAGCCTTTCGCTAAGGCTGTTCTTGTGGAATTGGCAAAGGGATATTTGGAAGCCCATAGAGGGCTATGGTGAAAAAGGAAATATCTTCCGTTCAAAACTGGAAAGAAGCTTTCTGAGAAACTGCTCTGTTTTCTGTTAATTCATCTCACAGAGTTACATCTTTTCCTTCAAAAGCCTTTCTCTAAGGCTGTTCTTGAGGAATTGGCAAAGGGATAATTGGAAGCCCATAGAGGGCTATTGTGAAAAAGGAAATATCTTCCGTTCAAAACTGGAAAGAAGCTTTCTGAGAAACTGCTCTGTGTTCTGTTAATTCATCTCACAGAGTTACATCTTTCCCTTCAAGAAGCCTTTCGCTAAGGCTGTTCTTGTGGAATTGGCAAAGGGATATTTGGAAGCCCATAGAGGGCTATGGTGAAAAAGGAAATATCTTCCGTTCAAAACTGGAAAGAAGCTTTCTGAGAAACTGCTCTGTGTTATGTTAATTCATCTCACAGAGTTACATCTTTCCCTTCAAGAAGCCTTTCGCTAAGGCTGTTCTTGTGGAATTGGCAAAGGGATATTTGAAAGCCCATAGAGGGCTATGGTGAAAAAGGAAATATCTTCCGTTCAAAACTGGAAAGAAGCTTTCTGAGAAACTGCTCTGTGTTCTGTTAATTCATCTCACAGAGTTACATCTTTCCCTTCAAGAAGCCTTTCGCTAAGGCTGTTCTTGTGGAATTGGCAAAGGGACATTTGGAAGCCCATAGAGGGCTATGGTGAAAAAGGAAATATCTTCCGTTCAAAACTGGAAAGAAGCTTTCTGAGAAACTGCTCTGTGTTCTGGTAATTCATCTCACAGAGTTACATCTTTCCCTTCAAGAAACCTTTCGCTAACTCTGTTCTTGTGGAATTGGCAAAGGGATATTTGGAAGCCCGTAGAGGGCTATGGTGAAAAAGGAAATATCTTCCGTTCAAAACTGGAAAGAAGCTTTCTGAGAAACTGCTCTGTGTTCTGTTTATTCATCTCACAGAGTTACATCGTTCCCTTCAAGAAGCCTTTCGCTAAGGCTGTTCTTGTGCAGTTGGCAAAGGGATATTTGGAAGCCCATAGAGGGCTATGGTGAAAAAGGAAATATCTTCCGTTCAAAACTGGAAAGAAGCTTTCTGAGAAACTGTTCTGTGTTCTGTTAATTCATCTCACAGAGTTCCATCTTTCCCTTCAAGAAGCCTTTCGCTAAGGCTGTTCTTGTGGAATTGGCAAAGGGATATTTGGAAGCCCATAGAGGGCTATGGTGAAAAAGGAAATATCTTCCGTTCAAAACTGGAAAGAAGCTTTCTGAGAAACTGCTCTGTTTTCTGTTAATTCATCTCACAGAGTTACATCTTTTCCTTCAAAAGCCTTTCTCTAAGGCTGTTCTTGAGGAATTGGCAAAGGGATAATTGGAAGCCCATAGAGGGCTATTGTGAAAAAGGAAATATCTTCCGTTCAAAACTGGAAAGAAGCTTTCTGAGAAACTGCTCTGTGTTCTGTTAATTCATCTCACAGAGTTACATCTTTCCCTTCAAGAAGCCTTTCGCTAAGGCTGTTCTTGTGGAATTGGCAAAGGGATATTTGGAAGCCCATAGAGGGCTATGGTGAAAAAGGAAATATCTTCCGTTCAAAACTGGAAAGAAGCTTTCTGAGAAACTGCTCTGTGTTATGTTAATTCATCTCACAGAGTTACATCTTTCCCTTCAAGAAGCCTTTCGCTAAGGCTGTTCTTGTGGAATTGGCAAAGGGATATTTGAAAGCCCATAGAGGGCTATGGTGAAAAAGGAAATATCTTCCGTTCAAAACTGGAAAGAAGCTTTCTGAGAAACTGCTCTGTGTTCTGTTAATTCATCTCACAGAGTTACATCTTTCCCTTCAAGAAGCCTTTCGCTAAGGCTGTTCTTGTGGAATTGGCAAAGGGACATTTGGAAGCCCATAGAGGGCTATGGTGAAAAAGGAAATATCTTCCGTTCAAAACTGGAAAGAAGCTTTCTGAGAAACTGCTTTGTGTTCTGCTAATTCATCTCACAGAGTTACATCTTTCCCTTCAAGAAGCCTTTCGCTAAGGCTGTTCTTGTGGAATTGGCAAAGGGATATTTGGAAGCACATAGAGGGCTATGGTGAAAAAGGAAATATCTTCCGTTCAAAACTGGAAAGAAGCTTTCTGAGAAACTGCTCTGTGTTCTGTTAATTCATCTCACAGAGTTACATCTTTCCCTTCAAGAAGCCTTTCGCTAAGGCTGTTCTTGTGGAATTGGCAAAGGGATATTTGGAAGCCCATAGAGGGCTATGGTGAAAAAGGAAATATCTTCCGTTCAAAACTGGAAAGAAGCTTTCTGAGAAACTGCTCTGTGTTCTGTTAATTCATCTCACAGAGTTACATCTTTCCCTTCAAGAAGCCTTTCGCTAAGGCTGTTCTTGTGGAATTGGCAAAGGGATATTTGGAAGCCCATAGAGGGCTATGGTGAAAAAGGAAATATCTTCCGTTCAAAACTGGAAAGAAGCTTTCTGAGAAACTGCTCTGTGTTCTGTTAATTCATCTCACAGAGTTACATCTTTCCCTTCAAGAAGCCTTTCGCTAAGGCTGTTCTTGTGGAATTGGCAAAGGGATATTTGGAAGCCCATAGAGGGCCATGGTGAAAAAGGAAATATCTTCCGTTCAAAACTGGAAAGAAGCTTTCTGAGAAACTGCTCTGTGTTCTGTTAATTCATCTCACAGAGTTACATCTTTCCCTTCAAGAAGCCTTTCGCTAAGGCTGTTCTTGTGGAATTGGCAAAGGGATATTTGGAAGCCCATAGAGGGCTATGGTGAAAAAGGAAATATCTTCCGTTCAAAACTGGAAAGAAGCTTTCTGAGAAACTGCTCTGTGTTCTGTTAATTCATCTCACAGAGTTACATCTTTCCCTTCAAGAAGCCTTTCGCTAAGGTTGTTCTTGTGGAATTGGCAAAGGGATATTTGGAAGCCCATAGAGGGCTATGGTGAAAAAGGAAATATCTTCCGTTCAAAACTGGAAAGAAGCTTTCTGAGAAACTGCTCTGTGTTCTGGTAATTCATCTCACAGAGTTACATCTTTCCCTTCAAGAAGCCTTTCGCTAAGGCTGTTCTTGTGGAATTGGCAAAGGGATATTTGGAAGCCCATAGAGGGCTATGGTGAAAAAGGAAATATCTTCCGTTCAAAACTGGAAAGAAGCTTTCTGAGAAACTGCTCTGTGTTCTGTTAATTCATCTCACAGAGTTACATCTTTCCCTTCAAGAAGAATTTTGCTAAGGCTGTTCTTGTGGAATTGGCAAAGGGATATTTGGAAGCCCATAGAGGGCTATCGTGAAAAAGGAAATATCTTCCGTTCAAAACTGGAAAGAAGCTTTCTGAGAAACTGCTCTGTGTTCTGTTAATTCATCTCACAGAGTTACATCTTTCCCTTCAAAAGCCTTTCGCTAAGGCTGTTCTTGAGGAATTGGCAAAGGGATATTTGGAAGCCCTTAGAGGGCTATTGTGAAAAAGGAAATATCTTCCGTTCAAAACTGGAAAGAAGCTTTCTGAGAAACTGCTCTGTGTTCTGTTAATTCATCTCACAGAGTTACATCTTTCCCTTCAAGAAGCCTTTCGCTAAGGCTGTTCTTGTGGAATTGGCAAAGGGATATTTGGAAGCCCATAGAGGGCTATGGTGAAAAAGGAAATATCTTCCGTTGAAAACTGGAAAGATGCTTTCTGAGAAACTGCTCTGTGTTCTGTTAATTCATCTCACAGAGTTACATCTTTCCCTTCAAGAAGCCTTTCGCTAAGGTTGTTCTTGTGGAATTGGCAAAGGGATATTTGGAAGCTCATAGAGGGCTATGGTGAAAAAGGAAATACCTTCCGTCAAAACTGGAAAGAAGCTTTCTGAGAAACTGCTCCGTGTTCTGTTAATTCATCTCACAGAGTTACATCTTTCCCTTCAAGAAGCCTTTCGCTAAGGCTGTTCTTGAGGAATTGGCAAAGGGATATTTGGAAGCCCATAGAGGGCTATGGTGAAAAAGGAAATATCTTCCGTTCAAGACTGGAAAGAAGCTTTCTGAGAAACTGCTCTGTGTTCTGCTCATTCATCTCACAGAGTTACATTTTTCCCTTCAAGAAGCCTTTCGCTAAGGCTGTTCTTGTGGAATTGGCAAAGGGATATTTGGAAGCCCACAGAGGGCTATGGTGAAAAAGGAAATATCTTCCGTTCAAAACTGGAAAGAAGCTTTTGAGAAACTGCTCTGTGTTCTGTTAATTCATCTCACAGAGTTACATATTTCCCTTCAAGAAGCCTTTTGCTAAGGCTGTTCTTGTGGAATTGGCAAAGGGATGTTTGGAAGCCCATAGAGGGCTATGGTGAAAAAGGAATTATCTTCCGTTCAAAACTGGAAAGAAGCTTTCTGAGAAACTGCTCTGTGTTCTCTTAATTCATCTCACAGAGTTACATCTTTCCATTCAAGAAGCCTTTCGCTAAGGTTGTTCTTGTGGAATTGGCAAACTGATATTTGGAAGCCCATAGAGGGCTATGGTGAAAAAGGAAATATCTTCCGTTCAAAACTGGAAAGAAGCTTTCTGAGAAACTGCTCTGTGTTCTGGTAATTCATCTCACAGAGTTACATCTTTCCCTTCAAGAAACCTTTCGCTAACTCTGTTCTTGTGGAATTGGCAAAGGGATATTTGGAAGCCCGTAGAGGGCTATGGTGAAAAAGGAAATATCTTCCGTTCAAAACTGGAAAGAAGCTTTCAGAGAAACTGCTCTGTGTTCTGTTAATTCATCTCACAGAGTTACATCTTTCCCTTCAAGAAGCCTTTCGCTAAGGCTGTTTTTGTGGAATTGGCAAAGGGATATTTGGAAGCCCATAGAGGGCTATGGTGAAAAAGGAAATATCTTCCGTTCAAAACTGGAAAGAAGCTTTCTTAGAAACTGCTCTGTGTTCTGTTAATTCATCTCACAGAGTTACATCTTTCCCTTCAAGAAGCCTTTCGCTAAGGCTGTTCTTGTGGAATTGGCAAAGGGATATTTGGAAGCCCATACAGGGCTATGGTGAAAAAGGGAATATCTTCCGTTCAAAACTGGAAAGAAGCTTTCTGAGAAACTGCTCTGTGTTCTGTTAATTCATCTCACAGTGTTACATCTTTCCCTTCCAGAAGCCTTTCGCTAAGGCTGTTCTTGTGGATTTGTCAAAGGGATATTTGGAAGCCCATAGAGGGCTATGGTGAAAAAGGAAATATCTTCCGTTCAAAACTGGAAAGAAGCTTTTTGAGAAACTGCTCTGTGTTCTGTTAATTCATCCCACAGAGTTACATCTTTCTCTTCAAGAAGCCTTTCGCTAAGGCTGTTCTTGTGGAATTGGCAAAGTTATATTTGGAAGTCCATAGAGGGCTATGGTGAAAAAGGAAATATCTTCCGTTCAAAACTGGAAAGAAGCTTTCTGAGAAACTGCTCTGTGTTCTGTTAATTCATCTCACAGAGTTCCATCTTTCCCTTAAAGAAGCCTTTCGCTAAGGCTGTTCTTGTGGAATTGGCAAAGGGATATTTGGAAGCCCATAGAGGGCTATGGTGAAAAAGGAAATATCTTCCGTTCAAAACTGGAAAGAAGCTTTCTGTGAAACTGCTTTGTGTTCTGCTAATTCATCTCACAGAGTTACATCTTTCCCTACAAGAAGCCTTTCGCTAAGTCTGTTCTTGTGGAATTGGCAAAGGGATATTTGGAAGCCCATAGAGGGCTATTGTGAAAAAGGAAATATCTTCCGTTCAAAACTGGAAAGAAGCTTTCTTAGAAACTGCTCTGTGTTCTGTTAATTCATCTCACAGAGTTACATCTTTCCCTTCAAGAAGCCTTTCGCTAAGTCTGTTCTTGTGGAATTGACAAAGGGATATTTGGAAGCCCATAGAGGGCTATGGTGAAAAAGGAAATATCTTCCGTTCAAAACTGGAAAGAAGCTTTCTGAGAAACTGCTCTGTGTTCTGTTAATTCATCTCACAGAGTTACATCTTTCCCTTCAAGAAGCCTTTCGCTAAGGCTGTTCTTGTGGAATTGGCAAAGGGATATTTGGAAGCCCATAGAGGGCTATGGTGAAAAAGGAAATATCTTCCGTTCAAAACTGGAAAGAAGCTTTCTGAGAAACTGTTCTGTGTTCTGTTAATTCATCTCACAGAGTTACATCTTTCCCTTCAAGAAGCCTTTCGCTAAGGCTGTTCTTGTGGAATTGGCAAAGGGATATTTGGAAGCCCATAGAGGGCTATGGTGAAAAAGGAAATATCTTCCGTTCAAAACTGGAAAGAAGCTTTCTGAGAAACTGCTCTGTGTTCTGTTAATTCATCTCACAGAGTTACATCTTTCCCTTCAAGAAGCCTTTCGCTAAGGCTGTTCTTGTGGAATTGGCAAAGGGATATTTGGAAGCCCATAGAGGGCTATGGTGAAAAAGGAAATATCTTCCGTTCAAAACTGGAAAGAAGCTTTCTGAGAAACTGCTCTGTGTTCTGTTAATTCATCTCACAGAGTTACATCTTTCCCTTCAAGAAGCCTTTCGCTAAGGCTGTTCTTGTGGAATTGGCAAAGGGATATTTGGAAGCCCATAGAGGGCTATGGTATAAAAGGAAATACCTTCCGTTCAAAACTGGAAAGAAGCTTTCTGAGAAACTGCTCTGTGTTCTGTTAATTCATCTCACAGAGTTGCATCTTATCCTTCAAGAAGCCTTTCGCTAAGGCTGTTCTTGTGGAATTGGCAAAGGGATATTTGGAAGCCCATAGAGGGCTATGGTGAAAAAGGAAATATCTTCCGTTCAAAACTGGAATGAAGCTTTCTGAGAAACTGCTCTGTGTTCTGTTAATTCATCTCACAGAGTTACATCTTTCCCTTCAAAAGCCTTTCGCTAAGGCTGTTCTTGAGGAATTGGCAAAGGGATATTTGGAAGCCCATAGAGGGCTATTGTGAAAAAGGAAATATCTTCCGTTCAAAACTGGAAAGAAGCTTTCTGAGAAACTGCTCTGTGTTCTGTTAATTCATCACACAGAGTTACATCTTTCCCTTCAAGAAGCCTTTCGCTAAGGCTGTTCTTGTGGAATTGGCAAAGGGATATTTGGAAGCCCATAGACTTCTATGGTGAAAAAGGAAATATCTTCCGTTCAAAACTGGAAAGAAGCTTTCTGAGAAACTGCTCTGTGTTCTGTTAATTCATCTCACAGAGTTACATCTTTCCCTTCAAGAAGCCTTTCGCTAAGGCTGTTCTTGTGGAATTGGCAAAGGGATATTTGGAAGCCCATAGAGGGCTATGGTGAAAAAGGAAATATCGTCCGTTCAAAACTGGAAAGAAGCTTTCTGAGAAACTGCTCTGTGTTCTGTTAATTCATCTCACAGAGTTACATCTTTCCCTTCAAGAAGCCTTTCGCAAAGGCTGTTCTTGTGCAATTGGCAAAGGGATATTTGGAAGCCCATAGAGGGCTATGGTGAAAAAGGAAATATCTTCGGTTCAAAACTGGAAAGAAGCTTTCTGAGAAACTGCTTTGTGTTCTGCTAATTCATCTCACAGAGTTACATCTTTCCGTTCAAGAAGCCTTTCGCTAAGGCTGTTCTTGTGGAATTGGCAAAGGGATATTTGGAAGCACATAGAGGGCTATGGTGAAAAAGGAAATATCTTCCGTTCAAAACTGGAAAGAAGCTTTCTGAGAAACTGCTGTGTGTTCTGTTAATTCATCTCACAGAGTTACATCTTTCCCTTCAAGATGCCTTTCGCTAAGGCTGTTCTTGTGGAATTGGCAAAGGGATATTTGGAAGCCCATAGAGGGCTATGGTGAAAAAGGAAATATCTTCCGTTCAAAACTGGAAAGAAGCTTTCTGAGAAACTGCTCTGTGTTCTGTTAATTCATCTCACAGAGTTACATCTTTCCCTTCAAGAAGCCTTTCGCTAAGGCTGTTCTTGTGGAATTGGCAAAGGGATATTTGGAAGGCCATAGAGGTCTATGGTGAAAAAGGAAATATCTTCCGTTCAAAACTGGAAAGAAGCTTTCTGAGAAACTGCTCTGTGTTCTGTTAATTCATCTCACAGAGTTACATCTTTCCCTTCAAGAAGCCTTTCGCTAAGGCTGTTCTTGTGGAATTGGCAAAGGGATATTTGGAAGCCCATAGAGGGCTATGGTGAAAAAGGAAATATCTTCCGTTCAAAACTGGAAAGAAGCTTTCTGAGAAACTGCTCTGTGTTCTGTTAATTCATCTCACAGAGTTACATCTTTCCCTTCAAGAAGCCTTTCGCTAAGGCTGTTCTTGTGGAATTGGCAAAGGGATATTTGGAAGCCCATAGAGGGCTATGGTGAAAAAGGAAATATCTTCCGTTCAAAACTGGAAAGAAGCTTTCTGAGAAACTGCTCTGTGTTCTGTTAATTCATCTCACAGAGTTACATCTTTCCCTTCAAGAAGCCTTTCGCTAAGGCTGTTCTTGTGGAATTGGCAAAGGGATATTTGGAAGCCCATAGAGGGCCATGGTGAAAAAGGAAATATCTTCCGTTCAAAACTGGAAAGAAGCTTTCTGAGAAACTGCTCTGTGTTCTGTTAATTCATCTCACAGAGTTACATCTTTCCCTTCAAGAAGCCTTTCGCTAAGGCTGTTCTTGTGGAATTGGCAAAGGGATATTTGGAAGCCCATAGAGGGCTATGGTGAAAAAGGAAATATCTTCCGTTCAAAACTGGAAAGAAGCTTTCTGAGAAACTGCTCTGTGTTCTGTTAATTCATCTCACAGAGTTACATCTTTCCCTTCAAGAAGCCTTTCGCTAAGGTTGTTCTTGTGGAATTGGCAAAGGGATATTTGGAAGCCCATAGAGGGCTATGGTGAAAAAGGAAATATCTTCCGTTCAAAACTGGAAAGAAGCTTTCTGAGAAACTGCTCTGTGTTCTGGTAATTCATCTCACAGAGTTACATCTTTCCCTTCAAGAAGCCTTTCGCTAAGGCTGTTCTTGTGGAATTGGCAAAGGGATATTTGGAAGCCCATAGAGGGCTATGGTGAAAAAGGAAATATCTTCCGTTCAAAACTGGAAAGAAGCTTTCTGAGAAACTGCTCTGTGTTCTGTTAATTCATCTCACAGAGTTACATCTTTCCCTTCAAGAAGAATTTTGCTAAGGCTGTTCTTGTGGAATTGGCAAAGGGATATTTGGAAGCCCATAGAGGGCTATCGTGAAAAAGGAAATATCTTCCGTTCAAAACTGGAAAGAAGCTTTCTGAGAAACTGCTCTGTGTTCTGTTAATTCATCTCACAGAGTTACATCTTTCCCTTCAAAAGCCTTTCGCTAAGGCTGTTCTTGAGGAATTGGCAAAGGGATATTTGGAAGCCCTTAGAGGGCTATTGTGAAAAAGGAAATATCTTCCGTTCAAAACTGGAAAGAAGCTTTCTGAGAAACTGCTCTGTGTTCTGTTAATTCATCTCACAGAGTTACATCTTTCCCTTCAAGAAGCCTTTCGCTAAGGCTGTTCTTGTGGAATTGGCAAAGGGATATTTGGAAGCCCATAGAGGGCTATGGTGAAAAAGGAAATATCTTCCGTTGAAAACTGGAAAGATGCTTTCTGAGAAACTGCTCTGTGTTCTGTTAATTCATCTCACAGAGTTACATCTTTCCCTTCAAGAAGCCTTTCGCTAAGGTTGTTCTTGTGGAATTGGCAAAGGGATATTTGGAAGCTCATAGAGGGCTATGGTGAAAAAGGAAATACCTTCCGTCAAAACTGGAAAGAAGCTTTCTGAGAAACTGCTCCGTGTTCTGTTAATTCATCTCACAGAGTTACATCTTTCCCTTCAAGAAGCCTTTCGCTAAGGCTGTTCTTGAGGAATTGGCAAAGGGATATTTGGAAGCCCATAGAGGGCTATGGTGAAAAAGGAAATATCTTCCGTTCAAGACTGGAAAGAAGCTTTCTGAGAAACTGCTCTGTGTTCTGCTCATTCATCTCACAGAGTTACATTTTTCCCTTCAAGAAGCCTTTCGCTAAGGCTGTTCTTGTGGAATTGGCAAAGGGATATTTGGAAGCCCACAGAGGGCTATGGTGAAAAAGGAAATATCTTCCGTTCAAAACTGGAAAGAAGCTTTTGAGAAACTGCTCTGTGTTCTGTTAATTCATCTCACAGAGTTACATATTTCCCTTCAAGAAGCCTTTTGCTAAGGCTGTTCTTGTGGAATTGGCAAAGGGATGTTTGGAAGCCCATAGAGGGCTATGGTGAAAAAGGAATTATCTTCCGTTCAAAACTGGAAAGAAGCTTTCTGAGAAACTGCTCTGTGTTCTCTTAATTCATCTCACAGAGTTACATCTTTCCATTCAAGAAGCCTTTCGCTAAGGTTGTTCTTGTGGAATTGGCAAACTGATATTTGGAAGCCCATAGAGGGCTATGGTGAAAAAGGAAATATCTTCCGTTCAAAACTGGAAAGAAGCTTTCTGAGAAACTGCTCTGTGTTCTGGTAATTCATCTCACAGAGTTACATCTTTCCCTTCAAGAAACCTTTCGCTAACTCTGTTCTTGTGGAATTGGCAAAGGGATATTTGGAAGCCCGTAGAGGGCTATGGTGAAAAAGGAAATATCTTCCGTTCAAAACTGGAAAGAAGCTTTCAGAGAAACTGCTCTGTGTTCTGTTAATTCATCTCACAGAGTTACATCTTTCCCTTCAAGAAGCCTTTCGCTAAGGCTGTTTTTGTGGAATTGGCAAAGGGATATTTGGAAGCCCATAGAGGGCTATGGTGAAAAAGGAAATATCTTCCGTTCAAAACTGGAAAGAAGCTTTCTTAGAAACTGCTCTGTGTTCTGTTAATTCATCTCACAGAGTTACATCTTTCCCTTCAAGAAGCCTTTCGCTAAGGCTGTTCTTGTGGAATTGGCAAAGGGATATTTGGAAGCCCATACAGGGCTATGGTGAAAAAGGGAATATCTTCCGTTCAAAACTGGAAAGAAGCTTTCTGAGAAACTGCTCTGTGTTCTGTTAATTCATCTCACAGTGTTACATCTTTCCCTTCCAGAAGCCTTTCGCTAAGGCTGTTCTTGTGGATTTGTCAAAGGGATATTTGGAAGCCCATAGAGGGCTATGGTGAAAAAGGAAATATCTTCCGTTCAAAACTGGAAAGAAGCTTTTTGAGAAACTGCTCTGTGTTCTGTTAATTCATCCCACAGAGTTACATCTTTCTCTTCAAGAAGCCTTTCGCTAAGGCTGTTCTTGTGGAATTGGCAAAGTTATATTTGGAAGTCCATAGAGGGCTATGGTGAAAAAGGAAATATCTTCCGTTCAAAACTGGAAAGAAGCTTTCTGAGAAACTGCTCTGTGTTCTGTTAATTCATCTCACAGAGTTCCATCTTTCCCTTAAAGAAGCCTTTCGCTAAGGCTGTTCTTGTGGAATTGGCAAAGGGATATTTGGAAGCCCATAGAGGGCTATGGTGAAAAAGGAAATATCTTCCGTTCAAAACTGGAAAGAAGCTTTCTGTGAAACTGCTTTGTGTTCTGCTAATTCATCTCACAGAGTTACATCTTTCCCTACAAGAAGCCTTTCGCTAAGTCTGTTCTTGTGGAATTGGCAAAGGGATATTTGGAAGCCCATAGAGGGCTATTGTGAAAAAGGAAATATCTTCCGTTCAAAACTGGAAAGAAGCTTTCTTAGAAACTGCTCTGTGTTCTGTTAATTCATCTCACAGAGTTACATCTTTCCCTTCAAGAAGCCTTTCGCTAAGTCTGTTCTTGTGGAATTGACAAAGGGATATTTGGAAGCCCATAGAGGGCTATGGTGAAAAAGGAAATATCTTCCGTTCAAAACTGGAAAGAAGCTTTCTGAGAAACTGCTCTGTGTTCTGTTAATTCATCTCACAGAGTTCCATCTTTCCCTTCAAGAAGCCTTTCGCTAAGGCTGTTCTTGTGGAATTGGCAAAGGGATATTTGGAAGCCCATAGAGGGCTATGGTGAAAAAGGAAATATCTTCCGTTCAAAACTGGAAAGAAGCTTTCTGAGAAACTGTTCTGTGTTCTGTTAATTCATCTCACAGAGTTACATCTTTCCCTTCAAGAAGCCTTTCGCTAAGGCTGTTCTTGTGGAATTGGCAAAGGGATATTTGGAAGCCCATAGAGGGCTATGGTGAAAAAGGAAATATCTTCCGTTCAAAACTGGAAAGAAGCTTTCTGAGAAACTGCTCTGTGTTCTGTTAATTCATCTCACAGAGTTACATCTTTCCCTTCAAGAAGCCTTTCGCTAAGGCTGTTCTTGTGGAATTGGCAAAGGGATATTTGGAAGCCCATAGAGGGCTATGGTGAAAAAGGAAATATCTTCCGTTCAAAACTGGAAAGAAGCTTTCTGAGAAACTGCTCTGTGTTCTGTTAATTCATCTCACAGAGTTACATCTTTCCCTTCAAGAAGCCTTTCGCTAAGGCTGTTCTTGTGGAATTGGCAAAGGGATATTTGGAAGCCCATAGAGGGCTATGGTATAAAAGGAAATACCTTCCGTTCAAAACTGGAAAGAAGCTTTCTGAGAAACTGCTCTGTGTTCTGTTAATTCATCTCACAGAGTTGCATCTTATCCTTCAAGAAGCCTTTCGCTAAGGCTGTTCTTGTGGAATTGGCAAAGGGATATTTGGAAGCCCATAGAGGGCTATGGTGAAAAAGGAAATATCTTCCGTTCAAAACTGGAATGAAGCTTTCTGAGAAACTGCTCTGTGTTCTGTTAATTCATCTCACAGAGTTACATCTTTCCCTTCAAAAGCCTTTCGCTAAGGCTGTTCTTGAGGAATTGGCAAAGGGATATTTGGAAGCCCATAGAGGGCTATTGTGAAAAAGGAAATATCTTCCGTTCAAAACTGGAAAGAAGCTTTCTGAGAAACTGCTCTGTGTTCTGTTAATTCATCACACAGAGTTACATCTTTCCCTTCAAGAAGCCTTTCGCTAAGGCTGTTCTTGTGGAATTGGCAAAGGGATATTTGGAAGCCCATAGACTTCTATGGTGAAAAAGGAAATATCTTCCGTTCAAAACTGGAAAGAAGCTTTCTGAGAAACTGCTCTGTGTTCTGTTAATTCATCTCACAGAGTTACATCTTTCCCTTCAAGAAGCCTTTCGCTAAGGCTGTTCTTGTGGAATTGGCAAAGGGATATTTGGAAGCCCATAGAGGGCTATGGTGAAAAAGGAAATATCGTCCGTTCAAAACTGGAAAGAAGCTTTCTGAGAAACTGCTCTGTGTTCTGTTAATTCATCTCACAGAGTTACATCTTTCCCTTCAAGAAGCCTTTCGCAAAGGCTGTTCTTGTGCAATTGGCAAAGGGATATTTGGAAGCCCATAGAGGGCTATGGTGAAAAAGGAAATATCTTCGGTTCAAAACTGGAAAGAAGCTTTCTGAGAAACTGCTTTGTGTTCTGCTAATTCATCTCACAGAGTTACATCTTTCCGTTCAAGAAGCCTTTCGCTAAGGCTGTTCTTGTGGAATTGGCAAAGGGATATTTGGAAGCACATAGAGGGCTATGGTGAAAAAGGAAATATCTTCCGTTCAAAACTGGAAAGAAGCTTTCTGAGAAACTGCTGTGTGTTCTGTTAATTCATCTCACAGAGTTACATCTTTCCCTTCAAGATGCCTTTCGCTAAGGCTGTTCTTGTGGAATTGGCAAAGGGATATTTGGAAGCCCATAGAGGGCTATGGTGAAAAAGGAAATATCTTCCGTTCAAAACTGGAAAGAAGCTTTCTGAGAAACTGCTCTGTGTTCTGTTAATTCATCTCACAGAGTTACATCTTTCCCTTCAAGAAGCCTTTCGCTAAGGCTGTTCTTGTGGAATTGGCAAAGGGATATTTGGAAGGCCATAGAGGTCTATGGTGAAAAAGGAAATATCTTCCGTTCAAAACTGGAAAGAAGCTTTCTGAGAAACTGCTCTGTGTTCTGTTAATTCATCTCACAGAGTTACATCTTTCCCTTCAAGAAGCCTTTCGCTAAGGTTGTTCTTGTGGAATTGGCAAAGGGATATTTGGAAGCCCATAGAGGGCTATGGTGAAAAAGGAAATATCTTCCGTTCAAAACTGGAAAGAAGCTTTCTGAGAAACTGCTCTGTGTTCTGGTAATTCATCTCACAGAGTTACATCTTTCCCTTCAAGAAGCCTTTCGCTAAGGCTGTTCTTGTGGAATTGGCAAAGGGATATTTGGAAGCCCATAGAGGGCTATGGTGAAAAAGGAAATATCTTCCGTTCAAAACTGGAAAGAAGCTTTCTGAGAAACTGCTCTGTGTTCTGTTAATTCATCTCACAGAGTTACATCTTTCCCTTCAAGAAGCCTTTCGCTAAGGCTGTTCTTGTGGAATTGGAACAGGGATATTTGGAAGCCCATAGAGGGCTATGGTGAAAAAGGAAATATCTTCCGTTCAAAACTGGAAAGAAGCTTTCTGAGAAACTGCTCTGTGTTCTGTTAATTCATCTCACAGAGTTACATCTTTCCCTTCAAGAAGCCTTTCGCTAAGGCTGTTCTTGTGGAATTGGCAAAGGGATATTTGGAAGCCCATAGAGGGCTATGGTGAAAAAGGAAATAACGTCCGTTCAAAACTGGAAAGAAGCTTTCTGAGAAACTGCTCTGTGTTCTGTTAATTCATCTCACAGAGTTACATCTTTCCCTTCAAGAAGCCTTTCGCAAAGGCTGTTCTTGTGGAATTGGCAAAGGGATATTTGGAAGCCCATAGAGGGCTATGGTGAAAAAGGAAATATCTTCGGTTCAAAACTGGAAAGAAGCTTTCTGAGAAACTGCTTTGTGTTCTGCTAATTCATCTCACAGAGTTACATCTTTCCCTTCAAGATGCCTTTCGCTAAGGCTGTTCTTGTGGAATTGGCAAAGGGATATTTGGAAGCACATAGAGGGCTATGGTGAAAAAGGAAATATCTTCCGTTCAAAACTGGAAAGAAGCTTTCTGAGAAACTGCTGTGTGTTCTGTTAATTCATCTCACAGAGTTACATCTTTCCCTTCAAGATGCCTTTCGCTAAGGCTGTTCTTGTGGAATTGGCAAAGGGATATTTGGAAGCCCATAGAGGGCTATGGTGAAAAAGGAAATATCTTCCGTTCAAAACTGGAAAGAAGCTTTCTGAGAAACTGCTCTGTGTTCTGTTAATTCATCTCACAGAGTTACATCTTTCCCTTCAAGAAGCCTTTCGCTAAGGCTGTTCTTGTGGAATTGGCAAAGGGATATTTGGAAGGCCATAGAGGTCTATGGTGAAAAAGGAAATATCTTCCGTTCAAAACTGGAAAGAAGCTTTCTGAGAAACTGCTCTGTGTTCTGTTAATTCATCTCACAGAGTTACATCTTTCCCTTCAAGAAGCCTTTCGCTAAGGTTGTTCTTGTGGAATTGGCAAAGGGATATTTGGAAGCCCATAGAGGGCTATGGTGAAAAAGGAAATATCTTCCGTTCAAAACTGGAAAGAAGCTTTCTGAGAAACTGCTCTGTGTTCTGGTAATTCATCTCACAGAGTTACATCTTTCCCTTCAAGAAGCCTTTCGCTAAGGCTGTTCTTGTGGAATTGGCAAAGGGATATTTGGAAGCCCATAGAGGGCTATGGTGAAAAAGGAAATATCTTCCGTTCAAAACTGGAAAGAAGCTTTCTGAGAAACTGCTCTGTGTTCTGTTAATTCATCTCACAGAGTTACATCTTTCCCTTCAAGAAGCCTTTCGCTAAGGCTGTTCTTGTGGAATTGGCACAGGGATATTTGGAAGCCCATAGAGGGCTATGGTGAAAAAGGAAATATCTTCCGTTCAAAACTGGAAAGAAGCTTTCTGAGAAACTGCTCTGTGTTCTGTTAATTCATCTCACAGAGTTACATCTTTCCCTTCAAGAAGCCTTTCGCTAAGGCTGTTCTTGTGGAATTGGCAAAGGGATATTTGGAAGCCTTAGAGGGCTATGGTGAAAAAGGAAATATCTTCCGTTCAAAACTGGAAAGAAGCTTTCTGAGAAACTGCTGTGTGTTCTGTTAATTCATCTCACAGAGTTACGTCTTTCCCTTCAAGAAGCCTTTCGCTAAGGCAGTTCTTGTGGAATTGGCAAATGGATATTTGGAAGCCCATAGAGGGCTATGGTGAAAAAGGAAATATCTTCCGTTCAAAACTGGAAAGAAGCTTTCTGAGAAACTGCTCTGTGTTCTGTTAATTCATCTCACAGAGTTACATCGTTCCCTTCAAGAAGCCTTTCGCTAAGGCTGTTCTTGTGCAGTTGGCAAAGGGATATTTGGAAGCCCATAGAGGGCTATGGTGAAAAAGGAAATATCTTCCGTTCAAAACTGGAAAGAAGCTTTCTGAGAAACTGCTCTGTGTTCTGTTAATTCATCTCACAGAGTTACATCTTTCCCTTCAAGAAGCCTTTCGCTAAGGCTGTTCTTGTGGAATTGGCAAAGGGATATTTGGAAGCCCATAGAGGGCTATGGTGTAAAAGGAAATACCTTCCGTTCAAAACTGGAAAGAAGCTTTCTGAGAAACTGCTCTGTGTTCTGTTAATTCATCTCACAGAGTTGCATCTTATCCTTCAAGAAGCCTTTCGCTAAGGCTGTTCTTGTGGAATTGGCAAAGGGATATTTGGAAGCCCATAGAGGGCTATGGTGAAAAAGGAAATATCTTCCGTTCAAAACTGGAAAGAAGCTTTCTGAGAAACTGCTCTGTGTTCTGTTAATTCATCTCACAGAGTTACATCTTTCCCTTCAAGAAGCCTTTCGCTAAGGCTGTTCTTGTGGAATTGGCAAAGGGATATTTGGAAGCCCATAGAGGGCTATGGTGAAAAAGGAAATATCTTCCGTTCAAAACTGGAAAGAAGCTTTCTGAGAAACTGCTCTGTGTTCTGTTAATTCATCTCACAGAGTTACATCTTTCCCTTCAAGAAGCCTTTCGCTAAGGTTGTTCTTGTGGAATTGGCAAAGGGATATTTGGAAGCCCATAGAGGGCTATGGTGAAAAAGGAAATATCTTCCGTTCAAAACTGGAAAGAAGCTTTCTGAGAAACTGCTCTGTGTTCTGGTAATTCATCTCACAGAGTTACATCTTTCCCTTCAAGAAGCCTTTCGCTAAGGCTGTTCTTGTGGAATTGGCAAAGGGATATTTGGAAGCCCATAGAGGGCTATGGTGAAAAAGGAAATATCTTCCGTTCAAAACTGGAAAGAAGCTTTCTGAGAAACTGCTCTGTGTTCTCTTAATTCATCTCACAGAGTTACATCTTTCCTTTCAAGAAGCCTTTCGCTAAGGCTGTTCTTGTGGAATTGGCAAAGGGATATTTGGAAGCCCATAGAGGGCTATGGTGAAAAAGGAAATATCTTCCGTTCAAAACTGGAAAGAAGCTTTCTGAGAAACTGCTCTGTGTTCTGTTAATTCATCTCACAGAGTTACATCTTTCCCTTCAAGAAGCCTTTCGCTAAGGCTGTTCTTGTGGAATTGGCAAAGGGATATTTGGAAGCCTTAGAGGGCTATGGTGAAAAAGGAAATATCTTCCGTTCAAAACTGGAAAGAAGCTTTCTGAGAAACTGCTGTGTGTTCTGTTAATTCATCTCACAGAGTTACGTCTTTCCCTTCAAGAAGCCTTTCGCTAAGGCTGTTCTTGTGGAATTGGCAAATGGATATTTGGAAGCCCATAGAGGGCTATGGTGAAAAAGGAAATATCTTCCGTTCCAAACTGGAAAGAAGCTTTCTGAGAAACTGCTCTGTGTTCTGTTAATTCATCTCACAGAGTTACATCGTTCCCTGCAAGAAGCCTTTCGCTAAGGCTGTTCTTGTGCAGTTGGCAAAGGGATATTTGGAAGCCCATAGAGGGCTATGGTGAAAAAGGAAATATCTTCCGTTCAAAACTGGATAGAAGCTTTTGAGAAAGTGCTCTGTGTTCTGTTAATTCATCTCACAGAGTTACATCTTTCCCTTCAAGAAGCCTTTCGCTAAGGCTGTTCTTGTGGAATTGGCAAAGGGATATTTGGAAGCCCATAGAGGGCTATGGTGAAAAAGGAATTATCTTCCGTTCAAAACTGGAAAGAAGCTTTCTGAGAAACTGCTCTGTGTTCTCTTAATTCATCTCACAGAGTTACATCTTTCCCTTCAAGAAGCCTTTCGCTAAGGTTGTTCTTGTGGAATTGGCAAAGGGATATTTGGAAGCCCATAGAGGGCCATGGTGAAAAATGAAATATCTTCCGTTCAAAACTGGAAAGAAGCTTTCTGAGAAACTGCTCTGTGTTCTGGTAATTCATCTCACAGAGTTACATCTTTCCCTTCAAGAAACCTTTCGCTAACTCTGTTCTTGTGGAATTGGCAAAGGGATATTTGGAAGCCCGTAGAGGGCTATGGTGAAAAAGGAAATATCTTCCGTTCAAAACTGGAAAGAAGCTTTCAGAGAAACTGCTCTGTGTTCTGTTAATTCATCTCACAGAGTTACATCTTTCCCTTCAAGAAGCCTTTCGCTAAGGCTGTTCTTGTGGAATTGGCAAAGGGATATTTGGAGGCCCATAGAGAGCTATGGTGAAAAAGGAAATATCTTCCGTTGAAAACTGGAAAGATGCTTTCTGAGAAACTGCTCTGTGTTCTGTTAATTCATCTCACAGAGTTACATCTTTCCCTTCAAGAAGCCTTTCGCTAAGGCTGTTCTTGTGGAATTGGCAAAGGGATATTTGGAAGCCCATAGAGGGCTATGGTGAAAAAGGAAATATCTTCCGTTCAAAACTGGAAAGAAGCTTTCTGAGAAACTGCTCTGTGTTCTGTTAATTCATCTCACAGAGTTACATCTTTCCCTTCAAGAAGCCTTTCGCTAAGGCTGTTCTTGTGGAATTGGCAAAGGGATATTTGGAAGCCCATAGAGGGCTATGGTGAAAAAGGAAATATCTTCCGTTCAAAACTGGAAAGAAGCTTTCTGAGAAACTGCTCTGTGTTCTGTTAATTCATCTCACAGAGTTCCATCTTTCCCTTCAAGAATCCTTTCGCTAAGGCTGTTCTTGTGGAATTGGCAAAGGGATATTTGGAAGCCCATAGAGGGCTATGGTGAAAAAGGAAATATCTTCCGTTCAAAACTGGAAAGAAGCTTTCTGTGAAACTGCTTTGTGTTCTGCTAATTCATCTCACAGAGTTACATCTTTCCCTTCAAGAAGCCTTTCGCTAAGGCTGTTCTTGTGGAATTGGCAAAGGGATATTTGGAAGCCCATAGAGGGCTATGGTGAAAAAGGAAATATCTTCCGTTCAAAACTGGATAGAAGCTTTCTGAGAAACTGCTCTGTGTTCTGTTAATTCATCTCACAGAGTTACATCTTTCCCTTCAAGAAGCCTTTCGCTAAGGCTGTTCTTGTGGAATTGGCAAAGGGATATTTGGAAGCCCATAGAGGGCTTTGGTGAAAAAGGAAATATCTTCCGTTCAAAACTGGAAAGAAGCTTTCTGAGAAACTGCTCTGTGTTCTGTTAATTCATCTCACAGAGTTACATCTTTCCCTTCAAGAAGCCTTTCGCTAAGTCTGTTCTTGTGGAATTGGCAAAGGGATATTTGGAAGCCCATAGAGGGCTATGGTGAAAAAGGAAATATCTTCAGTTCAAAACTGGAAAGAAGCTTTCTGAGAAACTGCTCTGTGTTCTGTTAATTCATCTCACAGAGTTACATCTTTCCCTTCAAGAAGCCTTTCGCTAAGGTTGTTCTTGTGGAATTGGCAAAGGGATATTTGGAAGCCCATAGAGGGCTACGGTGAAAAAGGAAATATCTTCCGTTCAAAACTGGAAAGAAGCTTTCTGAGAAACTGCTCTGTGTTCTGTTAATTCATCTCACAGAGTTACATCTTTCCCTTCAAAAGCCTTTCGCTAAGGCTGTTCTTGAGGAATTCGCAAAGGGATATTTGGAAGCCCATAGAGGGCTATTGTGAAAAAGGAAATATCTTCCGTTCAAAACTGGAAAGAAGCTTTCTGAGAAACTGCTCTGTGTTCTGTTAATTCATCTCACAGGGTTACATCATTCCCTTCAAGAAGCCTTTCGCTAAGGCTGTTCTTGTGGAATTGGCAAAGGGATATTTGGAAGCCCATAGAGGGCTATGGTGAAAAAGGAAATATCTTCCGTTCAAAACTGGAAAGAAGCTTTCTGAGAAACTGCTCTGTGTTCTGTTAATTCATCTCACAGAGTTACATCTTTCCCTTGAAGAAGCCTTTCGCTAAGGCTGTTCTTGTGGAATTGGCAAAGGGATATTTGGAAGCCCATAGAGGGCTATGGTGAAAAAGGAAATATCTTCCGTTCAAAACTGGAAAGAAGCTTTCTGAGAAACTGCTCTGTGTTCTGTTAATTCATCTCACAGAGTTACATCTTTCCCTTCAAGAAGCCTTTCGCTAAGGCTGTTCTTGTGGAATTGGCAAAGGGATATTTGGAAGCCCATGGAGGGCTATGGTGAAAAAGGAAATATCTTCCGTTCAAAACTGGAAAGAAGCTTTCTGAGAAACTGCTCTGTGTTCTGTTAATTCATCTCACAGAGTTACATCTTTCCCTTCAAAAGCCTTTCGCTAAGGCTGTTCTTGAGGAATTGGCAAAGGGATATTTGGAAGCCCATAGAGGGCTATTGTGAAAAAGGAAATATCTTCCGTTCAAAACTGGAAAGAAGCTCTGAGAAACTGCTCTGTGTTCTGTTAATTCATCTCACAGAGTTACATCTTTCCCTTCAAGAAGCCTTTCGCTAAGGCTGTTCTTGTGGAATTGGCAAAGGGATATTTGCAAGCCCATAGAGGGCTCTGGTGAAAAAGGAAATATCTTCCGTTCAAAACTGGAAAGAAGCTTTCTGAGAAACTGCTCTGTGTTCTGTTAATTCATCTCACAGAGTTACATCTTTCCCTTCAAGAAGCCTTTCGCTAATGCTGTTCTTGTGGAATTGGCAAAGGGATATTTGGAAGCCCATAGAGGGCTATGGTGAAAAAGGAAATATCTTCCGTTCAAAACTGGAAAGAAGCTTTCTGAGAAACTGCTCTGTGTTCTGTTAATTCATCTCACAGAGTTCCATCTTTCCCTTCAAGAAGCCTTTCGCTAAGGCTGTTCTTGTGGAATTGGCAAAGGGATATTTGGAAGCCCATAGAGGGCTATGGTGAAAAAGGAAATATCTTCCGTTCAAAACTGGAAAGAAGCTTTCTGAGAAACTGCTTTGTGTTCTGCTAATTCATTTCACAGAGTTCCATCTTTCCCTTCAAGAAGCCTTTCGCTAAGGCTGTTATTGTGGAATTGGCAAAGGGATATTTGGAAGCACATAGAGGGCTATGGTGAAAAAGGAAATATCTTCCGTTCAAAACTGGAAAGAAGCTTTCTGAGAAACTGCTCTGTGTTCTGTTAATTCATCTCACAGAGTTACATCTTTCCCTTCAAGAAGCCTTTCGCTTAGGCTGTTCTTGTGGAATTGGAAAAGGGATATTTGGAAGCCCATAGAGGGCTATGGTGAAAAAGGAATTATCTTCCGTTCAAAACTGGAAAGAAGCTTTCTGAGAAACTGCTCTGTGTTCTCTTAATTCATCTCACCGAGTTACATCTTTCCCTTCAAGAAGCCTTTCGCTAAGGTTGTTCTTGTGGAATTGGCAAAGGGATATTTGGAAGCCCATAGAGGGCTATGGTGAAAAAGGAAATATCTTCCGTTCAAAACTGGAAAGAAGCTTTCTGAGAAACTGCTCTGTGTTCTGGTAGTTCATCTCACAGAGTTACATCTTTCCCTTCAAGAAACCTTTCGCTAACTCTGTTCTTGTGGAATTGGCAAAGGGATATTTGGAAGCCCGTAGAGGGCTATGGTGAAAAAGGAAATATCTTCCGTTCAAAACTGGAAAGAAGCTTTCAGAGAAACTGCTCTGTGTTCTGTTAATTCATCTCACAGAGTTACATCTTTCCCTTCAAGAAGCCTTTCGCTAAGGCTGTTCTTGTGGAATTGGCAAAGGGATATTTGGAAGCCCATAGAGGGCTATGGTGAAAAAGGAAATATCTTCCGTTCAAAACTGGAAAGAAGCTTTCTGAGAAACTGCTCTGTGTTCTGTTAATTCATCTCACAGAGTTACATCTTTCCCTTCAAGAAGCCTTTCGCTAAGGCTGTTCTTGTGGAATTGGCAAAGGGATATTTTGAAGCCCATAGAGGGCTATGGTGAAAAAGGAAATATCTTCCGTTCAAAACTGGAAAGAAGCTTTCTGAGAAACTTCTCTGTGTTCTGTTAATTCATCTCACAGAGTTACATCTTTCCCTTCAAGAAGCCTTTCGCTAAGGCTGTTCTTGTGGAATTGGCAAAGGGATATTTGGAAGCCCATAGAGGGCTATGGTGAAAAAGGAAATATCTTCCGTTCAAAACTGGAAAGAAGCTTTCTGAGAAACTGCTCTGTGTTCTGTTAATTCATCTCACAGAGTTACATCTTTCCCTTCAAGAAGCCTTTCGCTAAGTCTGTTCTTGTGGAATTGGCAAAGGGATATTTGGAAGCCCATAGAGAGCTATGGTGAAAAAGGAAATATCTTCCGTTGAAAACTGGAAAGATGCTTTCTGAGAAACTGCTCTGTGTTCTGGTAATTCATCTCACAGAGTTACATCTTTCCCTTCAAGAAGCCTTTCGCTAAGGTTGTTCTTGTAGAATTGGCAAAGGGATATTTGGAAGCCCATAGAGGGCTATGGTGAAAAAGGAAATACCTTCCGTCAAAACTGGAAAGAAGCTTTCTGAGAAACTGCTCCGTGTTCTGTTAATTCATCATCCAGAGTTACATCTTTCCCTTCAAGAAGCCTTTCGCTAAGGCTGTTCTTGTGGAATTGGCAAAGGGATATTTGGAAGCACATAGCGGGCTATGGTGAAAAAGGAAATATCTTCCGTTCAAAACTGGAAAGAAGCTTTCTGAGAAACTGCTCTGTGTTCTGCTCATTCATCTCACAGAGTTACATTTTTCCCTTAAAGAAGCCTTTCGCTAAGGCTGTTCTTGTGGAATTGGCAAAGGGATATTTGGAAGCCCATAGAGGGCTATGGTGAAAAAGGAAATATCTTCCGTTCAAAACTGGAAAGAAGCTTTTGAGAAACTGCTCTGTGTTCTGTTAATTCATCTCACAGAGTTACATCTTTCCCTTCAAGAAGCCTTTCGCTAAGGCTGTTCTTGTGGAATTGGCAAAGGGATATTTGGAAGCCCATAGAGGGCTATGGTGAAAAAGGAATTATCTTCCGTTCAAAACTGGAAAGAAGCTTTCTGAGAAACTGCTCTGTGTTCTCTTAATTCATCTCACAGAGTTACATCTTTTCCTTCAAGAAGCCTTTCGCTAAGGTTGTTCTTGTGGAATTGGCAAAGGGATATTTGGAAGCCCATAGAGGGCTATGGTGAAAAAGGAAATATCTTCCGTTCAAAACTGGAAAGAAGCTTTCTGAAAAACTGCTCTGTGTTCTGGTAATTCATCTCACAGAGTTACATCTTTCCCTTCAAGAAACCTTTCGCTAACTCTGTTCTTGTGGAATTGGCAAAGGGATATTTGGAAGCCCGTAGAGGGCTATGGTGAAAAAGGAAATATCTTCCGTTCAAAACTGGAAAGAAGCTTTCAGAGAAACTGCTCTGTGTTCTGTTAATTCATCTCACAGAGTTACATCTTTCCCTTCAAGAAGCCTTTCGCTAAGGCTGTTCTTGTGGAATTGGCAAAGGGATATTTGGAAGCCCATAGAGGGCTATGGTGAAAAAGGAAATATCTTCCGTTCAAAACTGGAAAGAAGCTTTCTGAGAAACTGCTCTGTGTTCTGTTAATTCATCTCACAGAGTTACATCTTTCCCTTCAAGAAGCCTTTCGCTAAGGCTGTTCTTGTGGAATTGGCAAAGGGATATTTGGAAGCCCATAGACGGCTATGGTGAAAAAGGAAATATCTTCCGTTCAAAACTGGAAAGAAGATTTCTGAGAAACTGCTGTGTGCTCTGTTAATTCATCTCACAGAGTTACGTCTTTCCCTTCAAGAAGCCTTTCGCTAAGGCTGTTCTTGTGGAATTGGCAAAGGGATATTTGGAAGCCCATAGAGGGCTATGGTGAAATAGGAAATATCTTCCGTTCAAAACTGGAAAGAAGCTTTCTGAGAAACTGCTCTGTGTTCTGTTAATTCATCTCACAGAGTTACATCGTTCCCTTCAAGAAGCCTTTCGCTAAGGCTGTTCTTGTGCAGTTGGCAAAGGGATATTTGGAAGCCCATAGAGGGCTATGGTGAAAAAGGAAATATCTTCCGTTCAAAACTGGAAAGAAGTTTTCTGAGAAACTGTTCTGTGTTCTGTTAATTCATCTCACAGAGTTACATCTTTCCCTTCAAGAAGCCTTTCGCTAAGGCTGTTCTTGTGGAATTGGCAAAGGGATATTTGGAAGCCCATAGAGGGCTATGGTGAAAAAGGAAATATCTTCCGTTCAAAACTGGAAAGAAGCTTTCTGAGAAACTGCTCTGTTTTCTGTTAATTCATCTCACAGAGTTACATCTTTTCCTTCAAAAGCCTTTCTCTAAGGCTGTTCTTGAGGAATTGGCAAAGGGATAATTGGAAGCCCATAGAGGGCTATTGTGAAAAAGGAAATATCTTCCGTTCAAAACTGGAAAGAAGCTTTCTGAGAAACTGCTCTGTGTTCTGTTAATTCATCTCACAGAGTTACATCTTTCCCTTCAAGAAGCCTTTCGCTAAGGCTGTTCTTGTGGAATTGGCAAAGGGATATTTGGAAGCCCATAGAGGGCTATGGTGAAAAAGGAAATATCTTCCGTTCAAAACTGGAAAGAAGCTTTCTGAGAAACTGCTCTGTGTTCTGTTAATTCATCTCACAGAGTTACATCTTTCCCTTCAAGAAGCCTTTCGCTAAGGCTGTTCTTGTGGAATTGGCAAAGGGATATTTGAAAGCCCATAGAGGGCTATGGTGAAAAAGGAAATATCTTCCGTTCAAAACTGGAAAGAAGCTTTCTGAGAAACTGCTCTGTGTTCTGTTAATTCATCTCACAGAGTTACATCTTTCCCTTCAAGAAGCCTTTCGCTAAGGCTGTTCTTGTGGAATTGGCAAAGGGATATTTGGAAGCCCATAGAGGGCTATGGTGAAAAAGGAAATATCTTCCGTTCAAAACTGGAAAGAAGCTTTCTGAGAAACTGCTTTGTGTTCTGCTAATTCATCTCACAGAGTTACATCTTTCCCTTCAAGAAGCCTTTCGCTAAGGCTGTTCTTGTGGAATTGGCAAAGGGATATTTGGAAGCACATAGAGGGCTATGGTGAAAAAGGAAATATCTTCCGTTCAAAACTGGAAAGAAGCTTTCTGAGAAACTGCTCTGTGTTTTGTTAATTCATCTCACAGAGTTACATCTTTCCCTTCAAGAAGCCTTTCGCTAAGGCTGTTCTTGTGGAATTGGCAAAGGGATATTTGGAAGCCCATAGAGGGCTATGGTGAAAAAGGAAATATCTTCCGTTCAAAACTGGAAAGAAGCTTTCTGAGAAACTGCTCTGTGTTCTGTTAATTCATCTCACAGAGTTACATCTTTCCCTTCAAGAAGAATTTTGCTAAGGCTGTTCTTGTGGAATTGGCAAAGGGATATTTGGAAGCCCATAGAGGGCTGTGGTGAAAAAGGAAATATCTTCCGTTCAAAACTGGAAAGAAGCTTTCTGAGAAACTGCTCTGTGTTCTGTTAATTCATCTCACAGAGTTACATCTTTCCCTTCAAAAGCCTTTCGCTAAGGCTGTTCTTGAGGAATTGGCAAAGGGATATTTGGAAGCCCTTAGAGGGCTATTGTGAAAAAGGAAATATCTTCCGTTCAAAACTGGAAAGAAGCTTTCTGAGAAACTGCTCTGTGTTCTGTTAATTCATCTCACAGAGTTACATCATTCCCTTCAAGAAGCCTTTCGCTAAGGCTGTTCTTGTGGAATTGGCAAAGGGATATTTGGAAGCCCATAGAGGGCTATGGTGAAAAAGGAAATATCTTCCGTTCAAAACTGGAAAGAAGCTTTCTGAGAAACTGCTCTGTGTTCTGTTAATTCATCTCACAGAGTTACATCTTTCCATTCAAGAAGCCTTTCGCTAAGGCTGTTCTTGTGGAATTGGCAAAGGGATATTTGGAAGCCCATAGAGGGCTATGGTGAAAAAGGAAATATCTTCCGTTCAAAACTGGAAAGAAGCTTTCTGAGAAACTGCTCTGTGTTCTGTTAATTCATCTCACAGAGTTACATCTTTCCCTTCAAGAAGCCTTTCGCTAAGGTTGTTCTTGTGGAATTGGCAAAGGGATATTTGGAAGCTCATAGAGGGCTATGGTGAAAAAGGAAATACCTTCCGTCAAAACTGGAAAGAAGCTTTCTGAGAAACTGCTCCGTGTTCTGTTAATTCATCTCACAGAGTTACATCTTTCCCTTCAAGAAGCCTTTCGCTAAGGCTGTTCTTGTGGAATTGGCAAAGGGATATTTGGAAGCCCATAGAGGGCTATGGTGAAAAAGGAAATATCTTCCGTTCAAGACTGGAAAGAAGCTTTCTGAGAAACTGCTCTGTGTTCTGCTCATTCATCTCACAGAGTTACATTTTTCCCTTCAAGAAGCCTTTCGCTAAGGCTGTTCTTGTGGAATTGGCAAAGGGATATTTGGAAGCCCACAGAGGGCTATGGTGAAAAAGGAAATATCTTCCGTTCAAAACTGGAAAGAAGCTTTTGAGAAACTGCTCTGTGTTCTGTTAATTCATCTCACAGAGTTACATCTTTCCCTTCAAGAAGCCTTTTGCTAAGGCTGTTCTTGTGGAATTGGCAAAGGGATATTTGGAAGCCCATAGAGGGCTACGGTGAAAAAGGAATTAACTTCCGTTCAAAACTGGAAAGAAGCTTTCTGAGAAACTGCTCTGTGTTCTCTTAATTCATCTCACAGAGTTACATCTTTCCCTTCAAGAAGCCTTTCGCTAAGGTTGTTCTTGTGGAATTGGCAAACTGATATTTGGAAGCCCATAGAGGGCTATGGTGAAAAAGGAAATATCTTCCGTTCAAAACTGGAAAGAAGCTTTCTGAGAAACTGCTCTGTGTTCTGGTAATTCATCTCACAGAGTTACATCTTTCCCTTCAAGAAACCTTTCGCTAACTCTGTTCTTGTGGAATTGGCAAAGGGATATTTGGAAGCCCGTAGAGGGCTATGGTGAAAAAGGAAATATCTTCCGTTCAAAACTGGAAAGAAGCTTTCTGAGAAACTGCTCTGTGTTCTGTTAATTCATCTCACAGAGTTACATCGTTTCCTTCAAGAAGCCTTTCGCTAAGGCTGTTCTTGTGCAGTTGGCAAAGGGATATTTGGAAGCCCATAGAGGGCTATGGTGAAAAAGGAAATATCTTCCGTTCAAAACTGGAAAGAAGCTTTCTGAGAAACTGTTCTGTGTTCTGTTAATTCATCTCACAGAGTTCCATCTTTCCCTTCAAGAAGCCTTTCGCTAAGGCTGTTCTTGTGGAATTGGCAAAGGGATATTTGGAAGCCCATAGAGGGCTATGGTGAAAAAGGAAATATCTTCCGTTCAAAACTGGAAAGAAGCTTTCTGAGAAACTGCTCTGTTTTCTGTTAATTCATCTCACAGAGTTACATCTTTTCCTTCAAAAGCCTTTCTCTAAGGCTGTTCTTGAGGAATTGGCAAAGGGATAATTGGAAGCCCATAGAGGGCTATTGTGAAAAAGGAAATATCTTCCGTTCAAAACTGGAAAGAAGCTTTCTGAGAAACTGCTCTGTGTTCTGTTAATTCATCTCACAGAGTTACATCTTTCCCTTCAAGAAGCCTTTCGCTAAGGCTGTTCTTGTGGAATTGGCAAAGGGATATTTGGAAGCCCATAGAGGGCTATGGTGAAAAAGGAAATATCTTCCGTTCAAAACTGGAAAGAAGCTTTCTGAGAAACTGCTCTGTGTTATGTTAATTCATCTCACAGAGTTACATCTTTCCCTTCAAGAAGCCTTTCGCTAAGGCTGTTCTTGTGGAATTGGCAAAGGGATATTTGAAAGCCCATAGAGGGCTATGGTGAAAAAGGAAATATCTTCCGTTCAAAACTGGAAAGAAGCTTTCTGAGAAACTGCTCTGTGTTCTGTTAATTCATCTCACAGAGTTACATCTTTCCCTTCAAGAAGCCTTTCGCTAAGGCTGTTCTTGTGGAATTGGCAAAGGGACATTTGGAAGCCCATAGAGGGCTATGGTGAAAAAGGAAATATCTTCCGTTCAAAACTGGAAAGAAGCTTTCTGAGAAACTGCTTTGTGTTCTGCTAATTCATCTCACAGAGTTACATCTTTCCCTTCAAGAAGCCTTTCGCTAAGGCTGTTCTTGTGGAATTGGCAAAGGGATATTTGGAAGCACATAGAGGGCTATGGTGAAAAAGGAAATATCTTCCGTTCAAAACTGGAAAGAAGCTTTCTGAGAAACTGCTCTGTGTTCTGTTAATTCATCTCACAGAGTTACATCTTTCCCTTCAAGAAGCCTTTCGCTAAGGCTGTTCTTGTGGAATTGGCAAAGGGATATTTGGAAGCCCATAGAGGGCTATGGTGAAAAAGGAAATATCTTCCGTTCAAAACTGGAAAGAAGCTTTCTGAGAAACTGCTCTGTGTTCTGTTAATTCATCTCACAGAGTTACATCTTTCCCTTCAAGAAGCCTTTCGCTAAGGCTGTTCTTGTGGAATTGGCAAAGGGATATTTGGAAGCCCATAGAGGGCTATGGTGAAAAAGGAAATATCTTCCGTTCAAAACTGGAAAGAAGCTTTCTGAGAAACTGCTCTGTGTTCTGTTAATTCATCTCACAGAGTTACATCTTTCCCTTCAAGAAGCCTTTCGCTAAGGCTGTTCTTGTGGAATTGGCAAAAGGATATTTGGAAGCCCATAGAGGGCCATGGTGAAAAAGGAAATATCTTCCGTTCAAAACTGGAAAGAAGCTTTCTGAGAAACTGCTCTGTGTTCTGTTAATTCATCTCACAGAGTTACATCTTTCCCTTCAAGAAGCCTTTCGCTAAGGCTGTTCTTGTGGAATTGGCAAAGGGATATTTGGAAGCCCATAGAGGGCTATGGTGAAAAAGGAAATATCTTCCGTTCAAAACTGGAAAGAAGCTTTCTGAGAAACTGCTCTGTGTTCTGTTAATTCATCTCACAGAGTTACATCTTTCCCTTCAAGAAGCCTTTCGCTAAGGTTGTTCTTGTGGAATTGGCAAAGGGATATTTGGAAGCCCATAGAGGGCTATGGTGAAAAAGGAAATATCTTCCGTTCAAAACTGGAAAGAAGCTTTCTGAGAAACTGCTCTGTGTTCTGGTAATTCATCTCACAGAGTTACATCTTTCCCTTCAAGAAGCCTTTCGCTAAGGCTGTTCTTTTGGAATTGGCAAAGGGATATTTGGAAGCCCATAGAGGGCTATGGTGAAAAAGGAAATATCTTCCGTTCAAAACTGGAAAGAAGCTTTCTGAGAAACTGCTCTGTGTTCTGTTAATTCATCTCACAGAGTTACATCTTTCCCTTCAAGAAGAATTTTGCTAAGGCTGTTCTTGTGGAATTGGCAAAGGGATATTTGGAAGCCCATAGAGGGCTATCGTGAAAAAGGAAATATCTTCCGTTCAAAACTGGAAAGAAGCTTTCTGAGAAACTGCTCTGTGTTCTGTTAATTCATCTCACAGAGTTACATCTTTCCCTTCAAAAGCCTTTCGCTAAGGCTGTTCTTGAGGAATTGGCAAAGGGATATTTGGAAGCCCTTAGAGGGCTATTGTGAAAAAGGAAATATCTTCCGTTCAAAACTGGAAAGAAGCTTTCTGAGAAACTGCTCTGTGTTCTGTTAATTCATCTCACAGAGTTACATCATTCCCTTCAAGAAGCCTTTCGCTAAGGCTGTTCTTGTGGAATTGGCAAAGGGATATTTGGAAGCACATAGAGGGCTATGGTGAAAAAGGAAATATCTTCCGTTCAAAACTGGAAAGAAGCTTTCTGAGAAACTGCTCTGTGTTCTGTTAATTCATCTCACAGAGTTACATCTTTCCCTTCAAGAAGCCTTTCGCTAAGGCTGTTCTTGTGGAATTGGCAAAGGGATATTTGGAAGCCCATAGAGGGCTATGGTGAAAAAGGAAATATCTTCCGTTCAAACCTGGAAAGAAGCTTTCTGAGAAACTGCTCTGTGTTCTGTTAATTCATCTCACAGAGTTACATCTTTCCCTTCAAGAAGCCTTTCGCTAAGGCTGTTCTTGTGGAATTGGCAAAGGGATATTTGGAAGCCCATAGAGGGCTATGGTGAAAAAGGAAATATCTTCCGTTGAAAACTGGAAAGATGCTTTCTGAGAAACTGCTCTGTGTTCTGTTAATTCATCTCACAGAGTTACATCTTTCCCTTCAAGAAGCCTTTCGCTAAGGTTGTTCTTGTGGAATTGGCAAAGGGATATTTGGAAGCTCATAGAGGGCTATGGTGAAAAAGGAAATACCTTCCGTCAAAACTGGAAAGAAGCTTTCTGAGAAACTGCTCCGTGTTCTGTTAATTCATCTCACAGAGTTACATCTTTCCCTTCAAGAAGCCTTTCGCTAAGGCTGTTCTTGAGGAATTGGAAAAGGGATATTTGGAAGCCCATAGAGGGCTATGGTGAAAAAGGAAATATCTTCCGTTCAAGACTGGAAACAAGCTTTCTGAGAAACTGCTCTGTGTTCTGCTCATTCATCTCACAGAGTTACATTTTTCCCTTCAAGAAGCCTTTCGCTAAGGCTGTTCTTGTGGAATTGGCAAAGGGATATTTGGAAGCCCACAGAGGGCTATGGTGAAAAAGGAAATATCTTCCGTTCAAAACTGGAAAGAAGCTTTTGAGAAACTGCTCTGTGTTCTGTTAATTCATCTCACAGAGTTACATCTTTCCCTTCAAGAAGCCTTTTGCTAAGGCTGTTCTTGTGGAATTGGCAAAGGGATGTTTGGAAGCCCATAGAGGGCTATGGTGAAAAAGGAATTATCTTCCGTTCAAAACTGGAAAGAAGCTTTCTGAGAAACTGCTCTGTGTTCTCTTAATTCATCTCACAGAGTTACATCTTTCCGTTCAAGAAGCCTTTCGCTATGTTTGTTCTTGTGGAATTGGCAAACTGATATTTGGAAGCCCATAGAGGGCTATGGTGAAAAAGGAAATATCTTCCGTTCAAAACTGGAAAGAAGCTTTCTGAGAAACTGCTCTGTGTTCTGGTAATTCATCTCACAGAGTTACATCTTTCCCTTCAAGAAACCTTTCGCTAACTCTGTTCTTGTGGAATTGGCAAAGGGATATTTGGAAGCCCGTAGAGGGCTATGGTGAAAAAGGAAATATCTTCCGTTCAAAACTGGAAAGAAGCTTTCAGAGAAACTGCTCTGTGTTCTGTTAATTCATCTCAGGAGTTACATCTTTCCCTTCAAGAAGCCTTTCGCTAAGGCTGTTCTTGTGGAATTGGCAAAGGGATATTTGGAAGCCCATAGAGGGCTATGGTGAAAAAGGAAATATCTTCCGTTCAAAACTGGAAAGAAGCTTTCTTAGAAACTGCTCTGTGTTCTGTTAATTCATCTCACAGAGTTACATCTTTCCCTTCAAGAAGCCTTTCGCTAAGGCTGTTCTTGTGGAATTGGCAAAGGGATATTTGGAAGCCCATACAGGGCTATGGTGAAAAAGGGAATATCTTCCGTTCAAAACTGGAAAGAAGCTTTCTGAGAAACTGCTCTGTGTTCTGTTAATTCATCTCACAGTGTTACATCTTTCCCTTCCAGAAGCCTTTCGCTAAGGCTGTTCTTGTGGATTTGTCAAAGGGATATTTGGAAGCCCATAGAGGGCTATGGTGAAAAAGGAAATATCTTCCGTTCAAAACTGGAAAGAAGCTTTTTGAGAAACTGCTCTGTGTTCTGTTAATTCATCCCACAGAGTTACATCTTTCCCTTCAAGAAGCCTTTCGCTAAGGCTGTTCTTGTGGAATTGGCAAAGGGATATTTGGAAGTCCATAGAGGGCTATGGTGAAAAAGGAAATATCTTCCGTTCAAAACTGGAAAGAAGCTTTCTGAGAAACTGCTCTGTGTTCTGTTAATTCATCTCACAGAGTTCCATCTTTCCCTTCAAGAAGCCTTTCGCTAAGGCTGTTCTTGTGGAATTGGCAAAGGGATATTTGGAAGCCCATAGAGGGCTATGGTGAAAAAGGAAATATCTTCCGTTCAAAACTGGAAAGAAGCTTTCTGTGAAACTGCTTTGTGTTCTGCTAATTCATCTCACAGAGTTACATCTTTCCCTACAAGAAGCCTTTCGCTAAGGCTGTTCTTGTGGAATTGGCAAAGGGATATTTGGAAGCCCATAGAGGGCTATTGTGAAAAAGGAAATATCTTCCGTTCAAAACTGGAAAGAAGCTTTCTTAGAAACTGCTCTGTGTTCTGTTAATTCATCTCACAGAGTTACATCTTTCCCTTCAAGAAGCCTTTCGCTAAGTCTGTTCTTGTGGAATTGACAAAGGGATATTTGGAAGCCCATAGAGGGCTATGGTGAAAAAGGAAATATCTTCCGTTCAAAACTGGAAAGAAGCTTTCTGAGAAACTGCTCTGTGTTCTGTTAATTCATCTCACAGAGTTACATCTTTCCCTTCAAGAAGCCTTTCGCTAAGGCTGTTCTTGTGGAATTGGCAAAGGGATATTTGGAAGCCCATAGAGGGCTATGGTGAAAAAGGAAATATCTTCCGTTCAAAACTGGAAAGAAGCTTTCTGAGAAACTGCTCTGTGTTCTGTTAATTCATCTCACAGAGTTACATCTTTCCCTTCAAGAAGCCTTTCGCTAAGGCTGTTCTTGTGGAATTGGCAAAGGGATATTTGGAAGCCCATAGAGGGCTATGGTGAAAAAGGAAATATCTTCCGTTCAAAACTGGAAAGAAGCTTTCTGAGAAACTGCTCTGTGTTCTGTTAATTCATGTCACAGAGTTACATCTTTCCCTTCAAGAAGCCTTTCGCTAAGGCTGTTCTTGTGGAATTGGCAAAGGGATATTTGGAAGCCCATAGAGGGCTATGGTGAAAAAGGAAATATCTTCCGTTCAAAACTGGAAAGAAGCTTTCTGAGAAACTGCTCTGTGTTCTGTTAATTCATCTCACAGAGTTACATCTTTCCCTTCAAGAAGCCTTTCGCTAAGGCTGTTCTTGTGGAATTGGCAAAGGGATATTTGGAAGCCCATAGAGGGCTATGGTATAAAAGGAAATACCTTCCGTTCAAAACTGGAAAGAAGCTTTCTGAGAAACTGCTCTGTGTTCTGTTAATTCATCTCACAGAGTTGCATCTTATCCTTCAAGAAGCCTTTCGCTAAGGCTGTTCTTGTGGAATTGGCAAAGGGATATTTGGAAGCCCATAGGGGGCTATGGTGAAAAAGGAAATATCTTCCGTTCAAAACTGGAATGAAGCTTTCTGAGAAACTGCTCTGTGTTCTGTTAATTCATCTCACAGAGTTACATCTTTCCCTTCAAAAGCCTTTCGCTAAGGCTGTTCTTGAGGAATTGGCAAAGGGATATTTGGAAGCCCATAGAGGGCTATTGTGAAAAAGGAAATATCTTCCGTTCAAAACTGGAAAGAAGCTTTCTGAGAAACTGCTCTGTGTTCTGTTAATTCATCACACAGAGTTACATCTTTCCCTTCAAGAAGCCTTTCGCTAAGGCTGTTCTTGTGGAATTGGCAAAGGGATATTTGGAAGCCCATAGACTTCTATGGTGAAAAAGGAAATATCTTCCGTTCAAAACTGGAAAGAAGCTTTCTGAGAAACTGCTCTGTGTTCTGTTAATTCATCTCACAGAGTTACATCTTTCCCTTCAAGAAGCCTTTCGCTAAGGCTGTTCTTGTGGAATTGGCAAAGGGATATTTGGAAGCCCATAGAGGGCTATGGTGAAAAAGGAAATATCTTCCGTTCAAAACTGGAAAGAAGCTTTCTGAGAAACTGCTCTGTGTTCTGGTAATTCATCTCACAGAGTTACATCTTTCCCTTCAAGAAACCTTTCGCTAACTCTGTTCTTGTGGAATTGGCAAAGGGATATTTGGAAGCCCGTAGAGGGCTATGGTGAAAAAGGAAATATCTTCCGTTCAAAACTGGAAAGAAGCTTTCTGAGAAACTGCTCTGTGTTCTGTTAATTCATCTCACAGAGTTACATCGTTTCCTTCAAGAAGCCTTTCGCTAAGGCTGTTCTTGTGCAGTTGGCAAAGGGATATTTGGAAGCCCATAGAGGGCTATGGTGAAAAAGGAAATATCTTCCGTTCAAAACTGGAAAGAAGCTTTCTGAGAAACTGTTCTGTGTTCTGTTAATTCATCTCACAGAGTTCCATCTTTCCCTTCAAGAAGCCTTTCGCTAAGGCTGTTCTTGTGGAATTGGCAAAGGGATATTTGGAAGCCCATAGAGGGCTATGGTGAAAAAGGAAATATCTTCCGTTCAAAACTGGAAAGAAGCTTTCTGAGAAACTGCTCTGTTTTCTGTTAATTCATCTCACAGAGTTACATCTTTTCCTTCAAAAGCCTTTCTCTAAGGCTGTTCTTGAGGAATTGGCAAAGGGATAATTGGAAGCCCATAGAGGGCTATTGTGAAAAAGGAAATATCTTCCGTTCAAAACTGGAAAGAAGCTTTCTGAGAAACTGCTCTGTGTTCTGTTAATTCATCTCACAGAGTTACATCTTTCCCTTCAAGAAGCCTTTCGCTAAGGCTGTTCTTGTGGAATTGGCAAAGGGATATTTGGAAGCCCATAGAGGGCTATGGTGAAAAAGGAAATATCTTCCGTTCAAAACTGGAAAGAAGCTTTCTGAGAAACTGCTCTGTGTTATGTTAATTCATCTCACAGAGTTACATCTTTCCCTTCAAGAAGCCTTTCGCTAAGGCTGTTCTTGTGGAATTGGCAAAGGGATATTTGAAAGCCCATAGAGGGCTATGGTGAAAAAGGAAATATCTTCCGTTCAAAACTGGAAAGAAGCTTTCTGAGAAACTGCTCTGTGTTCTGTTAATTCATCTCACAGAGTTACATCTTTCCCTTCAAGAAGCCTTTCGCTAAGGCTGTTCTTGTGGAATTGGCAAAGGGACATTTGGAAGCCCATAGAGGGCTATGGTGAAAAAGGAAATATCTTCCGTTCAAAACTGGAAAGAAGCTTTCTGAGAAACTGCTTTGTGTTCTGCTAATTCATCTCACAGAGTTACATCTTTCCCTTCAAGAAGCCTTTCGCTAAGGCTGTTCTTGTGGAATTGGCAAAGGGATATTTGGAAGCACATAGAGGGCTATGGTGAAAAAGGAAATATCTTCCGTTCAAAACTGGAAAGAAGCTTTCTGAGAAACTGCTCTGTGTTCTGTTAATTCATCTCACAGAGTTACATCTTTCCCTTCAAGAAGCCTTTCGCTAAGGCTGTTCTTGTGGAATTGGCAAAGGGATATTTGGAAGCCCATAGAGGGCTATGGTGAAAAAGGAAATATCTTCCGTTCAAAACTGGAAAGAAGCTTTCTGAGAAACTGCTCTGTGTTCTGTTAATTCATCTCACAGAGTTACATCTTTCCCTTCAAGAAGCCTTTCGCTAAGGCTGTTCTTGTGGAATTGGCAAAGGGATATTTGGAAGCCCATAGAGGGCTATGGTGAAAAAGGAAATATCTTCCGTTCAAAACTGGAAAGAAGCTTTCTGAGAAACTGCTCTGTGTTCTGTTAATTCATCTCACAGAGTTACATCTTTCCCTTCAAGAAGCCTTTCGCTAAGGCTGTTCTTGTGGAATTGGCAAAAGGATATTTGGAAGCCCATAGAGGGCCATGGTGAAAAAGGAAATATCTTCCGTTCAAAACTGGAAAGAAGCTTTCTGAGAAACTGCTCTGTGTTCTGTTAATTCATCTCACAGAGTTACATCTTTCCCTTCAAGAAGCCTTTCGCTAAGGCTGTTCTTGTGGAATTGGCAAAGGGATATTTGGAAGCCCATAGAGGGCTATGGTGAAAAAGGAAATATCTTCCGTTCAAGACTGGAAACAAGCTTTCTGAGAAACTGCTCTGTGTTCTGCTCATTCATCTCACAGAGTTACATTTTTCCCTTCAAGAAGCCTTTCGCTAAGGCTGTTCTTGTGGAATTGGCAAAGGGATATTTGGAAGCCCACAGAGGGCTATGGTGAAAAAGGAAATATCTTCCGTTCAAAACTGGAAAGAAGCTTTTGAGAAACTGCTCTGTGTTCTGTTAATTCATCTCACAGAGTTACATCTTTCCCTTCAAGAAGCCTTTTGCTAAGGCTGTTCTTGTGGAATTGGCAAAGGGATGTTTGGAAGCCCATAGAGGGCTATGGTGAAAAAGGAATTATCTTCCGTTCAAAACTGGAAAGAAGCTTTCTGAGAAACTGCTCTGTGTTCTCTTAATTCATCTCACAGAGTTACATCTTTCCGTTCAAGAAGCCTTTCGCTATGTTTGTTCTTGTGGAATTGGCAAACTGATATTTGGAAGCCCATAGAGGGCTATGGTGAAAAAGGAAATATCTTCCGTTCAAAACTGGAAAGAAGCTTTCTGAGAAACTGCTCTGTGTTCTGGTAATTCATCTCACAGAGTTACATCTTTCCCTTCAAGAAACCTTTCGCTAACTCTGTTCTTGTGGAATTGGGAAAGGGATATTTGGAAGCCCGTAGAGGGCTATGGTGAAAAAGGAAATATCTTCCGTTCAAAACTGGAAAGAAGCTTTCAGAGAAACTGCTCTGTGTTCTGTTAATTCATCTCAGGAGTTACATCTTTCCCTTCAAGAAGCCTTTCGCTAAGGCTGTTCTTGTGGAATTGGCAAAGGGATATTTGGAAGCCCATAGAGGGCTATGGTGAAAAAGGAAATATCTTCCGTTCAAAACTGGAAAGAAGCTTTCTTAGAAACTGCTCTGTGTTCTGTTAATTCATCTCACAGAGTTACATCTTTCCCTTCAAGAAGCCTTTCGCTAAGGCTGTTCTTGTGGAATTGGCAAAGGGATATTTGGAAGCCCATACAGGGCTATGGTGAAAAAGGGAATATCTTCCGTTCAAAACTGGAAAGAAGCTTTCTGAGAAACTGCTCTGTGTTCTGTTAATTCATCTCACAGTGTTACATCTTTCCCTTCCAGAAGCCTTTCGCTAAGGCTGTTCTTGTGGATTTGTCAAAGGGATATTTGGAAGCCCATAGAGGGCTATGGTGAAAAAGGAAATATCTTCCGTTCAAAACTGGAAAGAAGCTTTTTGAGAAACTGCTCTGTGTTCTGTTAATTCATCCCACAGAGTTACATCTTTCCCTTCAAGAAGCCTTTCGCTAAGGCTGTTCTTGTGGAATTGGCAAAGGGATATTTGGAAGTCCATAGAGGGCTATGGTGAAAAAGGAAATATCTTCCGTTCAAAACTGGAAAGAAGCTTTCTGAGAAACTGCTCTGTGTTCTGTTAATTCATCTCACAGAGTTCCATCTTTCCCTTCAAGAAGCCTTTCGCTAAGGCTGTTCTTGTGGAATTGGCAAAGGGATATTTGGAAGCCCATAGAGGGCTATGGTGAAAAAGGAAATATCTTCCGTTCAAAACTGGAAAGAAGCTTTCTGTGAAACTGCTTTGTGTTCTGCTAATTCATCTCACAGAGTTACATCTTTCCCTACAAGAAGCCTTTCGCTAAGGCTGTTCTTGTGGAATTGGCAAAGGGATATTTGGAAGCCCATAGAGGGCTATTGTGAAAAAGGAAATATCTTCCGTTCAAAACTGGAAAGAAGCTTTCTTAGAAACTGCTCTGTGTTCTGTTAATTCATCTCACAGAGTTACATCTTTCCCTTCAAGAAGCCTTTCGCTAAGTCTGTTCTTGTGGAATTGACAAAGGGATATTTGGAAGCCCATAGAGGGCTATGGTGAAAAAGGAAATATCTTCCGTTCAAAACTGGAAAGAAGCTTTCTGAGAAACTGCTCTGTGTTCTGTTAATTCATCTCACAGAGTTACATCTTTCCCTTCAAGAAGCCTTTCGCTAAGGCTGTTCTTGTGGAATTGGCAAAGGGATATTTGGAAGCCCATAGAGGGCTATGGTGAAAAAGGAAATATCTTCCGTTCAAAACTGGAAAGAAGCTTTCTGAGAAACTGCTCTGTGTTCTGTTAATTCATCTCACAGAGTTACATCTTTCCCTTCAAGAAGCCTTTCGCTAAGGCTGTTCTTGTGGAATTGGCAAAGGGATATTTGGAAGCCCATAGAGGGCTATGGTGAAAAAGGAAATATCTTCCGTTCAAAACTGGAAAGAAGCTTTCTGAGAAACTGCTCTGTGTTCTGTTAATTCATGTCACAGAGTTACATCTTTCCCTTCAACAAGCCTTTCGCTAAGGCTGTTCTTGTGGAATTGGCAAAGGGATATTTGGAAGCCCATAGAGGGCTATGGTGAAAAAGGAAATATCTTCCGTTCAAAACTGGAAAGAAGCTTTCTGAGAAACTGCTCTGTGTTCTGTTAATTCATCTCACAGAGTTACATCTTTCCCTTCAAGAAGCCTTTCGCTAAGGCTGTTCTTGTGGAATTGGCAAAGGGATATTTGGAAGCCCATAGAGGGCTATGGTATAAAAGGAAATACCTTCCGTTCAAAACTGGAAAGAAGCTTTCTGAGAAACTGCTCTGTGTTCTGTTAATTCATCTCACAGAGTTGCATCTTATCCTTCAAGAAGCCTTTCGCTAAGGCTGTTCTTGTGGAATTGGCAAAGGGATATTTGGAAGCCCATAGGGGGCTATGGTGAAAAAGGAAATATCTTCCGTTCAAAACTGGAATGAAGCTTTCTGAGAAACTGCTCTGTGTTCTGTTAATTCATCTCACAGAGTTACATCTTTCCCTTCAAAAGCCTTTCGCTAAGGCTGTTCTTGAGGAATTGGCAAAGGGATATTTGGAAGCCCATAGAGGGCTATTGTGAAAAAGGAAATATCTTCCGTTCAAAACTGGAAAGAAGCTTTCTGAGAAACTGCTCTGTGTTCTGTTAATTCATCACACAGAGTTACATCTTTCCCTTCAAGAAGCCTTTCGCTAAGGCTGTTCTTGTGGAATTGGCAAAGGGATATTTGGAAGCCCATAGAGGGCTATGGTGAAAAAGGAAATATCTTCCGTTCAAAACTGGAAAGAAGCTTTCTTAGAAACTGCTCTGTGTTCTGTTAATTCATCTCACAGAGTTACATCTTTCCCTTCAAGAAGCCTTTCGCTAAGGCTGTTCTTGTGGAATTGGCAAAGGGATATTTGGAAGCCCATACAGGGCTATGGTGAAAAAGGGAATATCTTCCGTTCAAAACTGGAAAGAAGCTTTCTGAGAAACTGCTCTGTGTTCTGTTAATTCATCTCACAGTGTTACATCTTTCCCTTCCAGAAGCCTTTCGCTAAGGCTGTTCTTGTGGATTTGTCAAAGGGATATTTGGAAGCCCATAGAGGGCTATGGTGAAAAAGGAAATATCTTCCGTTCAAAACTGGAAAGAAGCTTTTTGAGAAACTGCTCTGTGTTCTGTTAATTCATCCCACAGAGTTACATCTTTCCCTTCAAGAAGCCTTTCGCTAAGGCTGTTCTTGTGGAATTGGCAAAGGGATATTTGGAAGTCCATAGAGGGCTATGGTGAAAAAGGAAATATCTTCCGTTCAAAACTGGAAAGAAGCTTTCTGAGAAACTGCTCTGTGTTCTGTTAATTCATCTCACAGAGTTCCATCTTTCCCTTCAAGAAGCCTTTCGCTAAGGCTGTTCTTGTGGAATTGGCAAAGGGATATTTGGAAGCCCATAGAGGGCTATGGTGAAAAAGGAAATATCTTCCGTTCAAAACTGGAAAGAAGCTTTCTGTGAAACTGCTTTGTGTTCTGCTAATTCATCTCACAGAGTTACATCTTTCCCTACAAGAAGCCTTTCGCTAAGGCTGTTCTTGTGGAATTGGCAAAGGGATATTTGGAAGCCCATAGAGGGCTATTGTGAAAAAGGAAATATCTTCCGTTCAAAACTGGAAAGAAGCTTTCTTAGAAACTGCTCTGTGTTCTGTTAATTCATCTCACAGAGTTACATCTTTCCCTTCAAGAAGCCTTTCGCTAAGTCTGTTCTTGTGGAATTGACAAAGGGATATTTGGAAGCCCATAGAGGGCTATGGTGAAAAAGGAAATATCTTCCGTTCAAAACTGGAAAGAAGCTTTCTGAGAAACTGCTCTGTGTTCTGTTAATTCATCTCACAGAGTTACATCTTTCCCTTCAAGAAGCCTTTCGCTAAGGCTGTTCTTGTGGAATTGGCAAAGGGATATTTGGAAGCCCATAGAGGGCTATGGTGAAAAAGGAAATATCTTCCGTTCAAAACTGGAAAGAAGCTTTCTGAGAAACTGCTCTGTGTTCTGTTAATTCATCTCACAGAGTTACATCTTTCCCTTCAAGAAGCCTTTCGCTAAGGCTGTTCTTGTGGAATTGGCAAAGGGATATTTGGAAGCCCATAGAGGGCTATGGTGAAAAAGGAAATATCTTCCGTTCAAAACTGGAAAGAAGCTTTCTGAGAAACTGCTCTGTGTTCTGTTAATTCATGTCACAGAGTTACATCTTTCCCTTCAAGAAGCCTTTCGCTAAGGCTGTTCTTGTGGAATTGGCAAAGGGATATTTGGAAGCCCATAGAGGGCTATGGTGAAAAAGGAAATATCTTCCGTTCAAAACTGGAAAGAAGCTTTCTGAGAAACTGCTCTGTGTTCTGTTAATTCATCTCACAGAGTTACATCTTTCCCTTCAAGAAGCCTTTCCCTAAGGCTGTTCTTGTGGAATTGGCAAAGGGATATTTGGAAGCCCATAGAGGGCTATGGTATAAAAGGAAATACCTTCCGTTCAAAACTGGAAAGAAGCTTTCTGAGAAACTGCTCTGTGTTCTGTTAATTCATCTCACAGAGTTGCATCTTATCCTTCAAGAAGCCTTTCGCTAAGGCTGTTCTTGTGGAATTGGCAAAGGGATATTTGGAAGCCCATAGGGGGCTATGGTGAAAAAGGAAATATCTTCCGTTCAAAACTGGAATGAAGCTTTCTGAGAAACTGCTCTGTGTTCTGTTAATTCATCTCACAGAGTTACATCTTTCCCTTCAAAAGCCTTTCGCTAAGGCTGTTCTTGAGGAATTGGCAAAGGGATATTTGGAAGCCCATAGAGGGCTATTGTGAAAAAGGAAATATCTTCCGTTCAAAACTGGAAAGAAGCTTTCTGAGAAACTGCTCTGTGTTCTGTTAATTCATCACACAGAGTTACATCTTTCCCTTCAAGAAGCCTTTCGCTAAGGCTGTTCTTGTGGAATTGGCAAAGGGATATTTGGAAGCCCATAGACTTCTATGGTGAAAAAGGAAATATCTTCCGTTCAAAACTGGAAAGAAGCTTTCTGAGAAACTGCTCTGTGTTCTGTTAATTCATCTCACAGAGTTACATCTTTCCCTTCAAGAAGCCTTTCGCTAAGGCTGTTCTTGTGGAATTGGCAAAGGGATATTTGGAAGCCCATAGAGGGCTATGGTGAAAAAGGAAATATCTTCCGTTCAAAACTGGAAAGAAGCTTTCTGAGAAACTGCTCTGTGTTCTGGTAATTCATCTCACAGAGTTACATCTTTCCCTTCAAGAAACCTTTCGCTAACTCTGTTCTTGTGGAATTGGCAAAGGGATATTTGGAAGCCCGTAGAGGGCTATGGTGAAAAAGGAAATATCTTCCGTTCAAAACTGGAAAGAAGCTTTCTGAGAAACTGCTCTGTGTTCTGTTAATTCATCTCACAGAGTTACATCGTTTCCTTCAAGAAGCCTTTCGCTAAGGCTGTTCTTGTGCAGTTGGCAAAGGGATATTTGGAAGCCCATAGAGGGCTATGGTGAAAAAGGAAATATCTTCCGTTCAAAACTGGAAAGAAGCTTTCTGAGAAACTGTTCTGTGTTCTGTTAATTCATCTCACAGAGTTCCATCTTTCCCTTCAAGAAGCCTTTCGCTAAGGCTGTTCTTGTGGAATTGGCAAAGGGATATTTGGAAGCCCATAGAGGGCTATGGTGAAAAAGGAAATATCTTCCGTTCAAAACTGGAAAGAAGCTTTCTGAGAAACTGCTCTGTTTTCTGTTAATTCATCTCACAGAGTTACATCTTTTCCTTCAAAAGCCTTTCTCTAAGGCTGTTCTTGAGGAATTGGCAAAGGGATAATTGGAAGCCCATAGAGGGCTATTGTGAAAAAGGAAATATCTTCCGTTCAAAACTGGAAAGAAGCTTTCTGAGAAACTGCTCTGTGTTCTGTTAATTCATCTCACAGAGTTACATCTTTCCCTTCAAGAAGCCTTTCGCTAAGGCTGTTCTTGTGGAATTGGCAAAGGGATATTTGGAAGCCCATAGAGGGCTATGGTGAAAAAGGAAATATCTTCCGTTCAAAACTGGAAAGAAGCTTTCTGAGAAACTGCTCTGTGTTATGTTAATTCATCTCACAGAGTTACATCTTTCCCTTCAAGAAGCCTTTCGCTAAGGCTGTTCTTGTGGAATTGGCAAAGGGATATTTGAAAGCCCATAGAGGGCTATGGTGAAAAAGGAAATATCTTCCGTTCAAAACTGGAAAGAAGCTTTCTGAGAAACTGCTCTGTGTTCTGTTAATTCATCTCACAGAGTTACATCTTTCCCTTCAAGAAGCCTTTCGCTAAGGCTGTTCTTGTGGAATTGGCAAAGGGACATTTGGAAGCCCATAGAGGGCTATGGTGAAAAAGGAAATATCTTCCGTTCAAAACTGGAAAGAAGCTTTCTGAGAAACTGCTTTGTGTTCTGCTAATTCATCTCACAGAGTTACATCTTTCCCTTCAAGAAGCCTTTCGCTAAGGCTGTTCTTGTGGAATTGGCAAAGGGATATTTGGAAGCACATAGAGGGCTATGGTGAAAAAGGAAATATCTTCCGTTCAAAACTGGAAAGAAGCTTTCTGAGAAACTGCTCTGTGTTCTGTTAATTCATCTCACAGAGTTACATCTTTCCCTTCAAGAAGCCTTTCGCTAAGGCTGTTCTTGTGGAATTGGCAAAGGGATATTTGGAAGCCCATAGAGGGCTATGGTGAAAAAGGAAATATCTTCCGTTCAAAACTGGAAAGAAGCTTTCTGAGAAACTGCTCTGTGTTCTGTTAATTCATCTCACAGAGTTACATCTTTCCCTTCAAGAAGCCTTTCGCTAAGGCTGTTCTTGTGGAATTGGCAAAGGGATATTTGGAAGCCCATAGAGGGCTATGGTGAAAAAGGAAATATCTTCCGTTCAAAACTGGAAAGAAGCTTTCTGAGAAACTGCTCTGTGTTCTGTTAATTCATCTCACAGAGTTACATCTTTCCCTTCAAGAAGCCTTTCGCTAAGGCTGTTCTTGTGGAATTGGCAAAAGGATATTTGGAAGCCCATAGAGGGCCATGGTGAAAAAGGAAATATCTTCCGTTCAAAACTGGAAAGAAGCTTTCTGAGAAACTGCTCTGTGTTCTGTTAATTCATCTCACAGAGTTACATCTTTCCCTTCAAGAAGCCTTTCGCTAAGGCTGTTCTTGTGGAATTGGCAAAGGGATATTTGGAAGCCCATAGAGGGCTATGGTGAAAAAGGAAATATCTTCCGTTCAAGACTGGAAACAAGCTTTCTGAGAAACTGCTCTGTGTTCTGCTCATTCATCTCACAGAGTTACATTTTTCCCTTCAAGAAGCCTTTCGCTAAGGCTGTTCTTGTGGAATTGGCAAAGGGATATTTGGAAGCCCACAGAGGGCTATGGTGAAAAAGGAAATATCTTCCGTTCAAAACTGGAAAGAAGCTTTTGAGAAACTGCTCTGTGTTCTGTTAATTCATCTCACAGAGTTACATCTTTCCCTTCAAGAAGCCTTTTGCTAAGGCTGTTCTTGTGGAATTGGCAAAGGGATGTTTGGAAGCCCATAGAGGGCTATGGTGAAAAAGGAATTATCTTCCGTTCAAAACTGGAAAGAAGCTTTCTGAGAAACTGCTCTGTGTTCTCTTAATTCATCTCACAGAGTTACATCTTTCCGTTCAAGAAGCCTTTCGCTATGTTTGTTCTTGTGGAATTGGCAAACTGATATTTGGAAGCCCATAGAGGGCTATGGTGAAAAAGGAAATATCTTCCGTTCAAAACTGGAAAGAAGCTTTCTGAGAAACTGCTCTGTGTTCTGGTAATTCATCTCACAGAGTTACATCTTTCCCTTCAAGAAACCTTTCGCTAACTCTGTTCTTGTGGAATTGGGAAAGGGATATTTGGAAGCCCGTAGAGGGCTATGGTGAAAAAGGAAATATCTTCCGTTCAAAACTGGAAAGAAGCTTTCAGAGAAACTGCTCTGTGTTCTGTTAATTCATCTCAGGAGTTACATCTTTCCCTTCAAGAAGCCTTTCGCTAAGGCTGTTCTTGTGGAATTGGCAAAGGGATATTTGGAAGCCCATAGAGGGCTATGGTGAAAAAGGAAATATCTTCCGTTCAAAACTGGAAAGAAGCTTTCTTAGAAACTGCTCTGTGTTCTGTTAATTCATCTCACAGAGTTACATCTTTCCCTTCAAGAAGCCTTTCGCTAAGGCTGTTCTTGTGGAATTGGCAAAGGGATATTTGGAAGCCCATACAGGGCTATGGTGAAAAAGGGAATATCTTCCGTTCAAAACTGGAAAGAAGCTTTCTGAGAAACTGCTCTGTGTTCTGTTAATTCATCTCACAGTGTTACATCTTTCCCTTCCAGAAGCCTTTCGCTAAGGCTGTTCTTGTGGATTTGTCAAAGGGATATTTGGAAGCCCATAGAGGGCTATGGTGAAAAAGGAAATATCTTCCGTTCAAAACTGGAAAGAAGCTTTTTGAGAAACTGCTCTGTGTTCTGTTAATTCATCCCACAGAGTTACATCTTTCCCTTCAAGAAGCCTTTCGCTAAGGCTGTTCTTGTGGAATTGGCAAAGGGATATTTGGAAGTCCATAGAGGGCTATGGTGAAAAAGGAAATATCTTCCGTTCAAAACTGGAAAGAAGCTTTCTGAGAAACTGCTCTGTGTTCTGTTAATTCATCTCACAGAGTTCCATCTTTCCCTTCAAGAAGCCTTTCGCTAAGGCTGTTCTTGTGGAATTGGCAAAGGGATATTTGGAAGCCCATAGAGGGCTATGGTGAAAAAGGAAATATCTTCCGTTCAAAACTGGAAAGAAGCTTTCTGTGAAACTGCTTTGTGTTCTGCTAATTCATCTCACAGAGTTACATCTTTCCCTACAAGAAGCCTTTCGCTAAGGCTGTTCTTGTGGAATTGGCAAAGGGATATTTGGAAGCCCATAGAGGGCTATTGTGAAAAAGGAAATATCTTCCGTTCAAAACTGGAAAGAAGCTTTCTTAGAAACTGCTCTGTGTTCTGTTAATTCATCTCACAGAGTTACATCTTTCCCTTCAAGAAGCCTTTCGCTAAGTCTGTTCTTGTGGAATTGACAAAGGGATATTTGGAAGCCCATAGAGGGCTATGGTGAAAAAGGAAATATCTTCCGTTCAAAACTGGAAAGAAGCTTTCTGAGAAACTGCTCTGTGTTCTGTTAATTCATCTCACAGAGTTACATCTTTCCCTTCAAGAAGCCTTTCGCTAAGGCTGTTCTTGTGGAATTGGCAAAGGGATATTTGGAAGCCCATAGAGGGCTATGGTGAAAAAGGAAATATCTTCCGTTCAAAACTGGAAAGAAGCTTTCTGAGAAACTGCTCTGTGTTCTGTTAATTCATCTCACAGAGTTACATCTTTCCCTTCAAGAAGCCTTTCGCTAAGGCTGTTCTTGTGGAATTGGCAAAGGGATATTTGGAAGCCCATAGAGGGCTATGGTGAAAAAGGAAATATCTTCCGTTCAAAACTGGAAAGAAGCTTTCTGAGAAACTGCTCTGTGTTCTGTTAATTCATGTCACAGAGTTACATCTTTCCCTTCAAGAAGCCTTTCGCTAAGGCTGTTCTTGTGGAATTGGCAAAGGGATATTTGGAAGCCCATAGAGGGCTATGGTGAAAAAGGAAATATCTTCCGTTCAAAACTGGAAAGAAGCTTTCTGAGAAACTGCTCTGTGTTCTGTTAATTCATCTCACAGAGTTACATCTTTCCCTTCAAGAAGCCTTTCGCTAAGGCTGTTCTTGTGGAATTGGCAAAGGGATATTTGGAAGCCCATAGAGGGCTATGGTATAAAAGGAAATACCTTCCGTTCAAAACTGGAAAGAAGCTTTCTGAGAAACTGCTCTGTGTTCTGTTAATTCATCTCACAGAGTTGCATCTTATCCTTCAAGAAGCCTTTCGCTAAGGCTGTTCTTGTGGAATTGGCAAAGGGATATTTGGAAGCCCATAGGGGGCTATGGTGAAAAAGGAAATATCTTCCGTTCAAAACTGGAATGAAGCTTTCTGAGAAACTGCTCTGTGTTCTGTTAATTCATCTCACAGAGTTACATCTTTCCCTTCAAAAGCCTTTCGCTAAGGCTGTTCTTGAGGAATTGGCAAAGGGATATTTGGAAGCCCATAGAGGGCTATTGTGAAAAAGGAAATATCTTCCGTTCAAAACTGGAAAGAAGCTTTCTGAGAAACTGCTCTGTGTTCTGTTAATTCATCACACAGAGTTACATCTTTCCCTTCAAGAAGCCTTTCGCTAAGGCTGTTCTTGTGGAATTGGCAAAGGGATATTTGGAAGCCCATAGACTTCTATGGTGAAAAAGGAAATATCTTCCGTTCAAAACTGGAAAGAAGCTTTCTGAGAAACTGCTCTGTGTTCTGTTAATTCATCTCACAGAGTTACATCTTTCCCTTCAAGAAGCCTTTCGCTAAGGCTGTTCTTGTGGAATTGGCAAAGGGATATTTGGAAGCCCATAGAGGGCTATGGTGAAAAAGGAAATATCGTCCGTTCAAAACTGGAAAGAAGCTTTCTGAGAAACTGCTCTGTGTTCTGTTAATTCATCTCACAGAGTTACATCTTTCCCTTCAAGAAGCCTTTCGCAAAGGCTGTTCTTGTGGAATTGGCAAAGGGATATTTGGAAGCCCATAGAGGGCTATGGTGAAAAAGGAAATATCTTCGGTTCAAAACTGGAAAGAAGCTTTCTGAGAAACTGCTTTGTGTTCTGCTAATTCATCTCACAGAGTTACATCTTTCCGTTCAAGAAGCCTTTCGCTAAGGCTGTTCTTGTGGAATTGGCAAAGGGATATTTGGAAGCACATAGAGGGCTATGGTGAAAAAGGAAATATCTTCCGTTCAAAACTGGAAAGAAGCTTTCTGAGAAACTGCTGTGTGTTCTGTTAATTCATCTCACAGAGTTACATCTTTCCCTTCAAGATGCCTTTCGCTAAGGCTGTTCTTGTGGAATTGGCAAAGGGATATTTGGAAGCCCATAGAGGGCTATGGTGAAAAAGGAAATATCTTCCGTTCAAAACTGGAAAGAAGCTTTCTGAGAAACTGCTCTGTGTTCTGTTAATTCATCTCACAGAGTTACATCTTTCCCTTCAAGAAGCCTTTCGCTAAGGCTGTTCTTGTGGAATTGGCAAAGGGATATTTGGAAGGCCATAGAGGTCTATGGTGAAAAAGGAAATATCTTCCGTTCAAAACTGGAAAGAAGCTTTCTGAGAAACTGCTCTGTGTTCTGTTAATTCATCTCACAGAGTTACATCTTTCCCTTCAAGAAGCCTTTCGCTAAGGTTGTTCTTGTGGAATTGTCAAAGGGATATTTGGAAGCCCATAGAGGGCTATGGTGAAAAAGAAATATCTTCCGTTCAAAACTGGAAAGAAGCTTTCTGAGAAACTGCTCTGTGTTCTGGTAATTCATCTCACAGAGTTACATCTTTCCCTTCAAGAAGCCTTTCGCTAAGGCTGTTCTTGTGGAATTGGCAAAGGGATATTTGGAAGCCCATAGAGGGCTATGGTGAAAAAGGAAATATCTTCCGTTCAAAACTGGAAAGAAGCTTTCTGAGAAACTGCTCTGTGTTCTGTTAATTCATCTCACAGAGTTACATCTTTCCCTTCAAGAAGCCTTTCGCTAAGGCTGTTCTTGTGGAATTGGCACAGGGATATTTGGAAGCCCATAGAGGGCTATGGTGAAAAAGGAAATATCTTCCGTTCAAAACTGGAAAGAAGCTTTCTGAGAAACTGCTCTGTGTTCTGTTAATTCATCTCACAGAGTTACATCTTTCCCTTCAAGAAGCCTTTCGCTAAGGCTGTTCTTGTGGAATTGGCAAAGGGATATTTGGAAGCCCATAGAGGGCTATGGTGAAAAAGGAAATATCATCCGTTCAAAACTGGAAAGAAGCTTTTGAGAAACTGCTCTGTGTTCTGTTAATTCATCTCACAGAGTTACATCTTTCCCTTCAAGAAGCCTTTCGCAAAGGCTGTTCTTGTGGAATTGGCAAAGGGATATTTGGAAGCCCATAGAGGGCTATGGTGAAAAAGGAAATATCTTCGGTTCAAAACTGGAAAGAAGCTTTCTGAGAAACTGCTTTGTGTTCTGCTAATTCATCTCACAGAGTTACATCTTTCCCTTCAAGAAGCCTTTCGCTAAGGCTGTTCTTGTGGAATTGGCAAAGGGATATTTGGAAGCACATAGAGGGCTATGGTGAAAAAGGAAATATCTTCCGTTCAAAACTGGAAAGAAGCTTTCTGAGAAACTGCTGTGTGTTCTGTTAATTCATCTCACAGAGTTACATCTTTCCCTTCAAGATGCCTTTCGCTAAGGCTGTTCTTGTGGAATTGGCAAAGGGATATTTGGAAGCCCTTACAGGGCTATGGTGAAAAAGGAAATATCTTCCGTTCAAAACTGGAAAGAAGCTTTCTGAGAAACTGCTCTGTGTTCTGTTAATTCATCTCACAGAGTTACATCTTTCCCTTCAAGAAGCCTTTCGCTAAGGCTGTTCTTGTGGAATTGGCAAAGGGATATTTGGAAGGCCATAGAGGTCTATGGTGAAAAAGGAAATATCTTCCGTTCAAAACTGGAAAGAAGCTTTCTGAGAAACTGCTCTGTGTTCTGTTAATTCATCTCACAGAGTTACATCTTTCCCTTCAAGAAGCCTTTCGCTAAGGTTGTTCTTGTGGAATTGGCAAAGGGATATTTGGAAGCCCATAGAGGGCTATGGTGAAAAAGGAAATATCTTCCGTTCAAAACTGGAAAGAAGCTTTCTGAGAAACTGCTCTGTGTTCTGGTAATTCATCTCACAGAGTTACATCTTTCCCTTCAAGAAGCCTTTCGCTAAGGCTGTTCTTGTGGAATTGGCAAAGGGATATTTGGAAGCCCATAGAGGGCTATGGTGAAAAAGGAAATATCTTCCGTTCAAAACTGGAAAGAAGCTTTCTGAGAAACTGCTCTGTGTTCTGTTAATTCATCTCACAGAGTTACATCTTTCCCTTCAAGAAGCCTTTCGCTAAGGCTGTTCTTGTGGAATTGGCACAGGGATATTTGGAAGCCCATAGAGGGCTATGGTGAAAAAGGAAATATCTTCCGTTCAAAACTGGAAAGAAGCTTTCTGAGAAACTGCTCTGTGTTCTGTTAATTCATCTCACAGAGTTACATCTTTCCCTTCAAGAAGCCTTTCGCTAAGGCTGTTCTTGTGGAATTGGCAAAGGGATATTTGGAAGCCTTAGAGGGCTATGGTGAAAAAGGAAATATCTTCCGTTCAAAACTGGAAAGAAGCTTTCTGAGAAACTGCTGTGTGTTCTGTTAATTCATCTCACAGAGTTACGTCTTTCCCTTCAAGAAGCCTTTCGCTAAGGCAGTTCTTGTGGAATTGGCAAATGGATATTTGGAAGCCCATAGAGGGCTATGGTGAAAAAGGAAATATCTTCCGTTCAAAACTGGAAAGAAGCTTTCTGAGAAACTGCTCTGTGTTCTGTTAATTCATCTCACAGAGTTACATCGTTCCCTTCAAGAAGCCTTTCGCTAAGGCTGTTCTTGTGCAGTTGGCAAAGGGATATTTGGAAGCCCATAGAGGGCTATGGTGAAAAAGGAAATATCTTCCGTTCAAAACTGGAAAGAAGCTTTCTGAGAAACTGCTCTGTGTTCTGTTAATTCATCTCACAGAGTTACATCTTTCCCTTCAAGAAGCCTTTCGCTAAGGCTGTTCTTGTGGAATTGGCAAAGGGATATTTGGAAGCCCATAGAAGGCTATGGTGTAAAAGGAAATACCTTCCGTTCAAAACTGGAAAGAAGCTTTCTGAGAAACTGCTCTGTGTTCTGTTAATTCATCTCACAGAGTTGCATCTTATCCTTCAAGAAGCCTTTCGCTAAGGCTGTTCTTGTGGAATTGGCAAAGGGATATTTGGAAGCTCATAGAGGGCTATGGTGAAAAAGGAAATATCTTCCGTTCAAAACTGGAAAGAAGCTTTCTGAGAAACTGCTCTGTGTTCTGTTAATTCATCTCACAGAGTTACATCTTTCCCTTCAAGAAGCCTTTCGCTAAGGCTGTTCTTGTGGAATTGGCAAAGGGATATTTGGAAGCCCATAGAGGGCTATGGTGAAAAAGGAAATATCTTCCGTTCAAAACTGGAAAGAAGCTTTCTGAGAAACTGCTCTGTGTTCTGTTAATTCATCTCACAGAGTTACATCTTTCCCTTCAAGAAGCCTTTCGCTAAGGTTGTTCTTGTGGAATTGGCAAAGGGATATTTGGAAGCCCATAGAGGGCTATGGTGAAAAAGGAAATATCTTCCGTTCAAAACTGGAAAGAAGCTTTCTGAGAAACTGCTCTGTGTTCTGGTAATTCATCTCACAGAGTTACATCTTTCCCTTCAAGAAGCCTTTCGCTAAGGCTGTTCTTGTGGAATTGGCAAAGGGATATTTGGAAGCCCATAGAGGGCTATGGTGAAAAAGGAAATATCTTCCGTTCAAAACTGGAAAGAAGCTTTCTGAGAAACTGCTCTGTGTTCTCTTAATTCATCTCACAGAGTTACATCTTTCCTTTCAAGAAGCCTTTCGCTAAGGCTGTTCTTGTGGAATTGGCAAAGGGATATTTGGAAGCCCATAGAGGGCTATGGTGAAAAAGGAAATATCTTCCGTTCAAAACTGGAAAGAAGCTTTCTGAGAAACTGCTCTGTGTTCTGTTAATTCATCTCACAGAGTTACATCTTTCCCTTCAAGAAGCCTTTCGCTAAGGCTGTTCTTGTGGAATTGGCAAAGGGATATTTGGAAGCCTTAGAGGGCTATGGTGAAAAAGGAAATATCTTCCGTTCAAAACTGGAAAGAAGCTTTCTGAGAAACTGCTGTGTGTTCTGTTAATTCATCTCACAGAGTTACGTCTTTCCCTTCAAGAAGCCTTTCGCTAAGGCTGTTCTTGTGGAATTGGCAAATGGATATTTGGAAGCCCATAGAGGGCTATGGTGAAAAAGGAAATATCTTCCGTTCCAAACTGGAAAGAAGCTTTCTGAGAAACTGCTCTGTGTTCTGTTAATTCATCTCACAGAGTTACATCGTTCCCTGCAAGAAGCCTTTCGCTAAGGCTGTTCTTGTGCAGTTGGCAAAGGGATATTTGGAAGCCCATAGAGGGCTATGGTGAAAAAGGAAATATCTTCCGTTCAAAACTGGAAAGAAGCTTTCTGAGAAACTGTTCTGTGTTCTGTTAATTCATCTCACAGAGTTACATCTTTCCCTTCAAGAAGCCTTTCGCTAAGGCTGTTCTTGTGGAATTGGCAAAGGGATATTTGGAAGCCCATAGAGGGCTATGGTGAAAAAGGAAATATCTTCCGTTCAAAACTGGAAAGAAGCTTTCTGAGAAACTGCTCTGTGTTCTGTTAATTCATCTCACAGAGTTACATCTTTCCCTTCAAGAAGCCTTTCGCTAAGGCTGTTCTTGTGGAATTGGCAAAGGGATATTTGGAAGCCCGTAGAGGGCTATGGTGAAAAAGGAAATATCTTCCGTTCAAAACTGGAAAGAAGCTTTCTTAGAAACTGCTCTGTGTTCTGTTAATTCATCTCACAGAGTTACATCTTTCAGTTCAAGAAGCCTTTCGCTAAGGTTGTTCTTGTGGAATTGGCAAAGGGATATTTGGAAGCCCATAGAGGGCTATGGTGAAAAAGGAAATACCTTCCGTTCAAAACTGGAAAGAAGCTTTCTGAGAAACTGCTCCGTGTTCTGTTAATTCATCTCACAGAGTTACTTCTTTCCCTTCAAGAAGCCTTTCGCTAAGGCTGTTCTTGTGGAATTGGCAAAGGGATATTTGGAAGCCCATAGAGGGCTATAGTGAAAAAGGAAATATCTTCCGTTCAAAACTGGAAAGAAGCTTTCTGAGAAACTGCTCTGTGTTCTGCTCATTCATCTCACAGAGTTACATTTTTCCCTTAAAGAAGCCTTTCGCTAAGGCTGTTCTTGTGGAATTGGCAAAGGGATATTTGGAAGCCCATAGAGGGCTATGGTGAAAAAGGAAATATCTTCCGTTCAAAACTGGATAGAAGCTTTTGAGAAACTGCTCTGTGTTCTGTTAATTCATCTCACAGAGTTACATCTTTCCCTTCAAGAAGCCTTTCGCTAAGGCTGTTCTTGTGGAATTGGCAAAGGGATATTTGGAAGCCCATAGAGGGCTATGGTGAAAAAGGAAATATCTTCCGTTCAAAACTGGAAAGAAGCTTTCTGAGAAACTGCTCTGTGTTCTGTTAATTCATCTCACAGAGTTACATCTTTCCCTTCAAGAAGCCTTTCGCTAAGGCTGTTCTTGTGGAATTGGCAAAGGGATATTTGTAAGCCCATACAGGGCTATGGTGAAAAAGGGAATATCTTCCGTTCAAAACTGGAAAGAAGCTTTCTGAGAAACTGCTCTGTGTTCTGTTAATTCATCTCACAGAGTTACATCTTTCCCTTCCAGAAGCCTTTCGCTAAGGCTGTTCTTGTGGATTTGTCAAAGGGATATTTGGAAGCCCATAGAGGGCTATGGTGAAAAAGGAAATATCTTCCGTTCAAAACTGGAAAGAAGCTTTTTGAGAAACTGCTCTGTGTTCTGTTAATTCATCTCACAGAGTTACATCTTTCCCTTCAAGAAGCCTTTCGCTAAGGCTGTTCTTGTGGAATTGGCAAAGGGATATTTGGAAGTCCATAGAGGGCTATGGTGAAAAAGGAAATATCTTCCGTTCAAAACTGGAAAGAAGCTTTCTCAGAAACTGCTCTGTGTTCTGTTAATTCATCTCACAGAGTTCCATCTTTCCCTTCAAGAAGCCTTTCGCTAAGGCTGTTCTTGTGGAATTGGCAAAGGGATATTTGGAAGCCCATAGAGGGCTATGGTGAAAAAGGAAATATCTTCCGTTCGAAACTGGAAAGAAGCTTTCTGAGAAACTGCTCTGTGTTCTGGTAATTCATCTCACAGAGTTACATCTTTCCCTTCAAGAAGCCTTTCGCTAAGGCTGTTCTTGTGGAATTGGCAAAGGGATATTTGGAAGCCTTAGAGGGCTATGGTGAAAAAGGAAATATCTTCCGTTCAAAACTGGAAAGAAGCTTTCTGAGAAACTGCTGTGTGTTCTGTTAATTCATCTCACAGAGTTACGTCTTTCCCTTCAAGAAGCCTTTCGCTAAGGCTGTTCTTGTGGAATTGGCAAATGGATATTTGGAAGCCCGTAGAGGGCTATGGTGAAAAAGGAAATATCTTCCGTTCAAAACTGGAAAGAAGCTTTCTGAGAAACAGCTCTGTGTTCTGTTAATTCATCTCACAGAGTTACATCGTTCCCTTCAAGAAGCCTTTCGCTAAGGCTGTTCTTGTGCAGTTGGCAAAGGGATATTTGGAAGCCCATAGAGGGCTATGGTGAAAAAGGAAATATCTTCCGTTCAAAACTGGAAAGAAGCTTTCTGAGAAACTGTTCTGTGTTCTGTTAATTCATCTCACAGAGTTACATCTTTCCCTTCAAGAAGCCTTTCGCTAAGGCTGTTCTTGTGGAATTGGCAAAGGGATATTTGGAAGCCCATAGAGGGCTATGGTGAAAAAGGAAATATCTTCCGTTCAAAACTGGAAAGAAGCTTTCTGAGAAACTGCTCTGTGTTCTGTTAATTCATCTCACAGAGTTACATCTTTCCTTCAAAAGCCTTTCTCTAAGGCTGTTCTTGAGGAATTGGCAAAGGGAAAATAGGAAGCCCATAGAAGGCTATTGTGAAAAAGGAAATATCTTCCGTTCAAAACTGGAAAGAAGCTTTCTGAGAAACTGCTCTGTGTTCTGTTAATTCATCTCACAGAGTTACATCTTTCCCTTCAAGAAGCCTTTCGCTAAGGCTGTTTTTGTGGAATTGGCAAAGGGATATTTGGAAGCCCATAGAGGGCTATGGTGAAAAAGGAAATATCTTCCGTTCAAACCTGGAAAGAAGCTTTCTGAGAAACTGCTCTGTGTTCTGTTAATTCATCTCACAGAGTTACATCTTTCCCTTCAAGAAGCCTTTCGCTAAGGCAGTTCTTGTGGAATTGGCAAAGGGATATTTGGAAGCCCATAGAGGGCTATGGTGAAAAAGGAAATATCTTCCGTTCAAAACTGGAAAGAAGCTTTCTGAGAAACTGCTCTGTGTTCTGTTAATTCATCTCACAGTGTTACATCTTTCCCTTCAAGAAGCGTTTCGCTAAGGCTGTTCTTGTGGAATTGGCAAAGTGATATTTGGAAGCCCATAGAGGGCTATGGTGAAAAAGGAAATATCTTCCGTTCAAAACTGGAAAGAAGCTTTCTGAGAAACTGCTTTGTGTTCTGCTAATTCATCTCACAGAGTTACATCTTTCCCTTCAAGAAGCCTTTCGCTAAGGCTGTTCTTGTGGAATTGGCAAAGGGATATTTGGAAGCACATAGAGGGCTATGGTGAAAAAGGAAATATCTTCCGTTCAAAACTGGAAAGAAGCTTTCTGAGAAACTGCTCTGTGTTCTGTTAATTCATCTCACAGAGTTACATCTTTCCCTTCAAGAAGCCTTTCGCTAAGGCTGTTCTTGTGGAATTGGCAAAGGGATATTTGGAAGCCCATAGAGGGCTATGGTGAAAAAGGAAATATCTTCCGTTCAAAACTGGAAAGAAGCTTTCTGAGAAACTGCTGTGTGTTCTGTTAATTCATCTCACAGAGTTACATCTTTCCCTTCAAGAAGCCTTTCGCTAAGGCTGTTCTTGTAGAATTGGCAAATGGATATTTGGAAGCCCATAGAGGGCTATGGTGAAAAAGGAAATATCTTCCGTTCAAAACTGGAAAGAAGCTTTCTGAGAAACTGCTCTGTGTTCTGTTAATTCATCTCACAGAGTTACATCTTTCCCTTCAAGAAGCCTTTCGCTAAGGTTGTTCTTGTGGAATTGGCAAAGGGATATTTGGAAGCCCATAGAGGGCTACGGTGAAAAAGGAAATATCTTCCGTTCAAAACTGGAAAGAAGCTTTCTGAGAAACTGCTCTGTGTTCTGGTAATTCATCTCACAGAGTTACATCTTTCCCTTCAAGAAGCCTTTCGCTAAGGCTGTTCTTGTGGAATTGGCACAGGGATATTTGGAAGCCCATAGAGGGCTATGGTGAAAAAGGAAATATCTTCCGTTCAAAACTGGAAAGAAGCTTTCAGAGAAACTGCTCTGTGTTCTGTTAATTCATCTCACAGAGTTACATCTTTCCCTTCAAGAAGCCTTTCGCTAAGGCTGTTCTTGTGGAATTGGCAAAGGGATATTTGGAAGCCCATAGAGGGCTATAGTGAAAAAGGAAATATCTTCCGTTCAAAACTGGAAAGAAGCTTTCTGAGAAACTGCTCTGTGTTCTGTTAATTCATCTCACAGAGTTACATCTTTCCCTTCAAGAAGCCTTTCGCTAAGGCTGTTCTTGTGGAATTGGCAAAGGGATATTTGGAAGCCCATAGAGGGCTATGGTGAAAAAGATATTATCTTCCGTTCAAAACTGGAAAGAAGCTTTCTGAGAAACTGCTCTGTGTTCTCTTAATTCATTTCACAGAGTTACATCTTTCCCTTCAAGAAGCCTTTCGCTAAGGTTGTTCTTGTGGAATTGGCAAAGGGATATTTGGAAGCCCATAGAGGGCTATGGTGAAAAAGGAAATATCTTCCGTTCAAAACTGGAAAGAAGCTTTCTGAGAAACTGCTCTGTTTTCTGTTAATTCATCTCACAGTGTTACATCTTTCCTTCAAAAGCCTTTCTCTAAGGCTGTTCTTGAGGAATTGGCAAAGGGATAATAGTAAGCCCATAGAAGGCTATTGTGAAAAAGGAAATATCTTCCGTTCAAAACTGGAAAGAAGCTTTCTGAGAAACTGCTCTGTGTTCTGTTAATTCATCTCACAGAGTTACATCTTTCCCTTCAAGAAGCCTTTCGCTAAGGCTGTTTTTGTGGAATTGGCAAAGGGATATTTGGAAGCCCATAGAGGGCTATGGTGAAAAAGGAAATATCTTCCGTTCAAACCTGGAAAGAAGCTTTCTGAGAAACTGCTCTGTGTTCTGTTAATTCATCTCACAGAGTTACATCTTTCCCTTCAAGAAGCCTTTCGCTAAGGCAGTTCTTGTGGAATTGGCAAAGGGATATTTGGAAGCCCATAGAGGGCTATGGTGAAAAAGGAAATATCTTCCGTTCAAAACTGGAAAGAAGCTTTCTGAGAAACTGCTCTGTGTTCTGTTAATTCATCTCACAGTGTTACATCTTTCCCTTCAAAAGCGTTTCGCTAAGGCTGTTCTTGTGGAATTGGCAAAGGGATATTTGGAAGCCCATAGAGGGCTATGGTGAAAAAGGAAATATCTTCCGTTCAAAAGTGGAAAGAAGCTTTCTGAGAAACTGCTTTGTGTTTTGCTAATTCATCTCACAGAGTTACATCTTTCCCTTCAAGAAGCCTTTCGCTAAGGCTGTTCTTGTGGAATTGGCAAAGGGATATTTGGAAGCACATAGAGGGCTATGGTGAAAAAGGAAATATCTTCCGTTCAAAACTGGAAAGAAGCTTTCTGAGAAACTGCTCTGTGTTCTGTTAATTCATCTCACAGAGTTACATCTTTCCCTTCAAGAAGCCTTTCGCTAAGGCTGTTCTTGTGGAATTGGCAAAGGGATATTTGGAAGCCCATAGAGGGCTATGGTGAAAAAGGAAATATCTTCCGTTCAAAACTGGAAAGAAGCTTTCTGAGAAACTGCTCTGTGTTCTGTTAATTCATCTCACAGAGTTACATCTTTCCCTTCAAGAAGCCTTTCGCTAAGGCTGTTCTTGTGGAATTGGCAAAGGGATATTTGGAAGCCCATAGAGGGCTATGGTGAAAAAGGAAATATCTTCCGTTCAAAACTGGAAAGAAGCTTTTGAGAAACTGCTCTGTGTTCTGTTAATTCATCTCACAGAGTTACATCTTTCCCTTCAAGAAGCATTTCGCTAAGGTTGTTCTTGTGGAATTGGCAAAGGGATATTTGGAAGCCCATAGAGGGCTATGGTGAAAAAGGAAATATCTTCCGTTCAAAACTGGAAAGAAGCTTTCTGAGAAACTGCTCTGTGTTCTGTTAATTCATCTCACAGAGTTACATCGTTCCCTTCAAGAAGCCTTTCGCTAAGGCTGTTCTTGTGCAGTTGGCAAAGGGATATTTGGAAGCCCATAGAGGGCTATGGTGAAAAATTAAATATCTTCCGTTCAAAACTGGAAAGAAGCTTTCTACGAAACTGCTCTGTGTTCTGCTCATTCATCTCACAGAGTTACATTTTTCCCTTCAAGAAGCCTTTCGCTAAGGCTGTTCTTGTGGAATTGGCAAAGGGATATTTGGAAGCCCATAGAGGGCTATGGTGAAAAAGGAAATATCTTCCGTTCAAAACTGGAAAGAAGCTTTCTGAGAAACTGCTCTGTGTTCTGTTAATTCATCTCACAGAGTTACATCTTTCCCTTCAAGAAGCCTTTCGCTAAGGCTGTTCTTGTGGAATTGGCAGAGGGATATTTGGAAGCCCATAGAGGGCTATGGTGAAAAAGGAAATATCTTCCGTTCAAAACTGGAAAGAAGCTTTCTGAGAAACTGCTCTGTGTTCTGTTAATTCATCTCACAGAGTTACATCTTTCCCTTCAAGAAGCCTTTCGCTAAGGCTGTTCTTGTGGAATTGGCAAAGGGATATTTGGAAGCCCATAGAGGGCTATGGTGAAAAAGGAAATATCTTCCGTTCAAAACTGGAAAGAAGCTTTCTGTGAAACTGCTTTGTGTTCTGCTAATTCATCTCACAGAGTTACATCTTTCCCTTCAAGAAGCCTTTCGCTAAGGCTGTTCTTGTGGAATTGGCAAAGGGATATTTGGAAGCACATAGAGGGCTACGGTGAAAAAGGAAATATCTTCCGTTCAAAACTGGAAAGAAGCTTTCTGAGAAACTGCTCTGTGTTCTGTTAATTCATCTCACAGAGTTACATCTTTCCCTTCAAGAAGCCTTTCGCTAAGGCTGTTCTTGTGGAATTGGCAAAGGGATATTTGGAAGCCCATAGAGGGCTTTGGTGAAAAAGGAAATATCTGCCGTTCAAAACTGAAAAGAAGCTTTCTGAGAAACTGCTCTGTGTTCTGTTAATTCATCTCACAGAGTTACATCTTTCCCTTCAAGAAGCCTTTCGCTAAGGCTGTTCTTGTGGAATTGGCAGAGGGATATTTGGAAGCCCATAGAGGGCTATGGTGAAAAAGGAAATATCTTCCGTTCAAAACTGGAAAGAAGCTTTCTGAGAAACTGCTCTGTGTTCTGTTAATTCATCTCACAGAGTTACATCTTTCCCTTCAAGAAGCCTTTCGCTAAGGCTGTTCTTGTGGAATTGGCAAAGGGATATTTGGAAGCCCATAGAGGGCTATGGTGAAAAAGGAAATATCTTCCGTTCAAAACTGGAAAGAAGCTTTCTGAGAAACTGCTCTGTGTTCTCTTAATTCATCTCACAGAGTTACATCTTTCCCTTCAAGAAGCCTTTCGCTAAGGTTGTTCTTGTGGAATTGGCAAAGGGATATTTGGAAGCCTATAGAGGGCTATGGTGAAAAAGGAAATATCTTCCGTTTAAAACTGGAAAGAAGCTTTCTGAGAAACTGCTCTGTGTTCTGGTAATTCATCTCACAGAGTTACATCTTTCCCTTCAAGAAACCTTTTGTTAACTCTGTTCTTGTGGAATTGGCAAAGGGATATTTGGAAGCCCGTAGAGGGCTATGGTGAAAAAGGAAATATCTTCCGTTCAAAACTGGAAAGAAGCTTTCAGAGAAACTGCTCTGTGTTCTGTTAATTCATCTCACAGAGTTACATCTTTCCCTTCAAGAAGCCTTTCGCTAAGGCTGTTCTTGTGGAATTGGCAAAGGGATATTTGGAAGCCCATAGAGGGCTATGGTGAAAAAGGAAATATCTTCCGTTCAAAACTGGAAAGAAGCTTTCTGAGAAACTGCTCTGTGTTCTGTTAATTCATCTCACAGAGTTACATCTTTCCCTTCAAGAAGCCTTTCGCTAAGGCTGTTCTTGTGGAATTGGCAAAGGGATATTTGGAAGCCCATACATTGCTATGGTGAAAAAGGGTATATCTTCCGTTCAAAACTGGAAAGAAGCTTTCTGAGAAACTGCTCTGTGTTCTGTTAATTCATCTCACAGAGTTACATCTTTCCCTTCCAGAAGCCTTTCGCTAAGGCTGTTCTTGTGGAATTGTCAAAGGGATATTTGGAAGCCCATAGAGGGCTATGGTGAAAAAGGAAATATCTTCCGTTCAAAACTGGAAAGAAGCTTTCTGAGAAACTGCTCTGTGTTCTCTTAATTCATCTCACAGAGTTCCATCTTTCCCTTCAAGAAGCCTTTCGCTAAGGCTGTTCTTGTGGAATTGGCAAAGGGATATTTGGAAACACATAGAGGGCTATGGTGAAAAAGGAAATATCTTCCGTTCAAAACTGGAAAGAAGCTTTCTGTGAAACTGCTTTGTGTTCTGCTAATTCATCTCACAGAGTTACATCTTTGCCTTCAAGAAGCCTTTCGCTAAGGCTGTTCTTGTGGAATTGGCAAAGGGATATTTGGAAGCCCATAGAGGGCTATGGTGAAAAAGGAAATATCTTCCGTTCAAAACTGGAAAGAAGCTTTCTGAGAAACTGCTCTGTGTTCTGTTAATTCATCTCACAGAGTTACATCTTTCCCTTCAAGAAGCCTTTCGCTAAGGCTGTTCTTGTGGAATTGGCAAAGGGATATTTGGAAGCCCATAGAGGGCTTTGGTGAAAAAGGAAATATCTTCCGTTCAAAACTGGAAAGAAGCTTTCTGAGAAACTGCTCTGTGTTCTGTTAATTCATCTCACAGAGTTACATCTTTCCCTTCAAGAAGCCTTTCGCTAAGGCTGTTCTTGTGGAATTGGCAAAGGGATATTTGGAAGCCTTAGAGGGCTATGGTGAAAAAGGAAATATCTTCCGTTCAAAACTGGAAAGAAGCTTTCTGAGAAACTGCTGTGTGTTCTGTTAATTCATCTCACAGAGTTACGTCTTTCCCTTCAAGAAGCCTTTCGCTAAGACTGTTCTTGTGGAATTGGCAAAGGGATATTTGGAAGCCCATAGAGGGCTATGGTGAAAAAGGAAATATCTTCCGTTCAAAACTGGAAAGAAGCTTTCTGAGAAACAGCTCTGTGTTCTGTTAATTCATCTCACAGAGTTACATCGTTCCCTTCAAGAAGCCTTTCGCTAAGGCTGTTCTTGTGCAGTTGGCAAAGGGATATTTGGAAGCCCATAGAGGGCTATGGTGAAAAAGGAAATATCTTCCGTTCAAAACTGGAAAGAAGCTTTCTGAGAAACTGCTCTGTGTTCTGTTAATTCATCTCACAGAGTTACATCGTTCCCTTCAAGAAGCCTTTCGCTAAGGCTGTTCTTGTGCAGTTGGCAAAGGGATATTTGGAAGCCCATAGAGGGCTATGGTGAAAAAGGAAATATCTTCCGTTCAAAACTGGAAAGAAGCTTTCTGAGAAACTGTTCTGTGTTCTGTTAATTCATCTCACAGAGTTACATCTTTCCCTTCAAGAAGCCTTTCGCTAAGGCTGTTCTTGTGGAATTGGCAAAGGGATATTTGGAAGCCCATAGAGGGCTATGGTGAAAAAGGAAATATCTTCCGTTCAAAACTGGAAAGAAGCTTTCTGAGAAACTGCTCTGTTTTCTGTTAATTCATCTCACAGAGTTACATCTTTCCTTCAAAAGCCTTTCCCTAAGGCTGTTCTTGAGGAATTGGCAAAGGGATAATAGGAAGCCCATAGAAGGCTATTGTGAAAAAGGAAATATCTTCCGTTCAAAACTGGAAAGAAGCTTTCTGAGAAACTGCTCTGTGTTCTGTTAATTCATCTCACAGAGTTACATCTTTCCCTTCAAGAAGCCTTTCGCTAAGGCTCTTCTTGTGGAATTGGCAAAGGGATATTTGGAAGCCCATAGAGGGCTATGGTGAAAAAGGAAATATCTTCCGTTCAAAACTGGAAAGAAGCTTTCTGAGAAACTGCTCTGTGTTCTGTTAATTCATCTCACAGAGTTACATCTTTCCCTTCAAGAAGCCTTTCGCTAAGGCTGTTCTTGTGGAATTGGCAAAGGGATATTTGGAAGCCCATAGAGGGCTATGGTGAAAAAGGAAATATCTTCCGTTCAAAACTGGAAAGAAGCTTTCTGAGAAACTGCTCTGTGTTCTGTTAATTCATCTCACAGTGTTACATCTTTCCCTTCAAGAAGCGTTTCGCTAAGGCTGTTCTTGTGGAATTGGCAAAGGGATATTTGGAAGTCCATAGAGGGCTATGGTGAAAAAGGAAATATCTTCCGTTCAAAACTGGAAAGAAGCTTTCTGAGAAACTGCTTTGTGTTCTGCTAATTCATCTCACAGAGTTACATCTTTCCCTTCAAGAAGCCTTTCGCTAAGGCTGTTCTTGTGGAATTGGCAAAGGGATATTTGGAAGCACATAGAGGGCTATGGTGAAAAAGGAAATATCTTCCGTTCAAAACTGGAAAGAAGCTTTCTGAGAAACTGCTCTGTGTTCTGTTAATTCATCTCACAGAGTTACATCTTTCCCTTCAATAAGCCTTTCGCTAAGGCTGTTCTTGTGGAATTGGCAAAGGGATATTTGGAAGCCCATAGAGGGCTATGGTGAAAAAGGAAATATCTTCCGTTCAAAACTGGAAAGAAGCTTTCTGAGAAACTGCTCTGTGTTCTGTTAATTCATCTCACAGAGTTACATCTTTCCCTTCAAGAAGCCTTTCGCTAAGGCTGTTCTTGTGGAATTGGCAAAGGGATATTTGGAAGCCCATAGAGGGCTATGGTGAAAAAGGAAATATCTTCCGTTCAAAACTGGAAAGAAGCTTTTGAGAAACTGCTCTGTGTTCTGTTAATTCATCTCACAGAGTTACATCTTTCCCTTCAAGAAGCCTTTCGCTAAGGTTGTTCTTGTGGAATTGGCAAAGGGATATTTGGAAGCCCATAGAGGGCTATGGTGAAAAAGGAAATATCTTCCGTTCAAAACTGGAAAGAAGCTTCCGGAGAAACTGCTCTGTGTTCTGTTAATTCATCTCACAGAGTTACATCGTTCCCTTCAAGAAGCCTTTCGCTAAGGCTGTTCTTGTGCAGTTGGCAAAGGGATATTTGGAAGCCCATAGAGGGCTATGGTGAAAAAGGAAATATCTTCCGTTCAAAACTGGAAAGAAGCTTTCTACGAAACTGCTCTGTGTTCTGCTCATTCATCTCACAGAGTTACATTTTTCCCTTCAAGAAGCCTTTCGCTAAGGCTATTCTTGTGGAATTGGCAAAGGGATATTTGGAAGCCCATAGAGGGCTATGGTGAAAAAGGAAATATCTTCCGTTCAAAACTGGAAAGAAGCTTTTGAGAAACTGCTCTGTGTTCTGTTAATTCATCTCACAGAGTTACATCTTTCCCTTCAAGAAGCCTTTCGCTAAGGCTGTTCTTGTGGAATTGGCAAAGGGATATTTGGAAGCCCATAGAGGGCTATGGTGAAAAAGGAAATATCTTCCGTTCAAAACTGGAAAGAAGCTTTCTGAGAAACTGCTCCGTGTTCTGTTAATTCATCTCACAGAGTTACATCTTTCCCTTCAAGAAGCCTTTCGCTAAGGCTGTTCTTGTGGAATTGGCAAAGGGATATTTGGAAGTCCGTAGAGCGCTATGGTGAAAAAGGAAATATCTTCCGTTCAAAACTGGAAAGAAGCTTTCTGAGAAACTGCTCTGTGTTCTGTTAATTCATCTCACAGAGTTACATCTTTCCCTTCAAGAAGCCTTTCGCTAAGGCTGTTCTTGTGGAATTGGCAAAGGGATATTTGGAAGCCCATAGAGGGCTATGGTGAAAAAGGAAATATCTTCCGTTCAAAACTGGAAAGAAACTTTCTGTGAAACTGCTTTGTGTTCTGCTAATTCATCTCACAGAGTTACATCTTTCCCTTCAAGAAGCCTTTCGCTAAGGCTGTTCTTGTGGAATTGGCAAAGGGATATTTGGAAGCCCATAGAGGGCTATGGTGAAAAAGGAAATATCTTCCGTTCAAAACTGGAAAGAAGCTTTCTGAGAAACTGCTCTGTGTTCTGTTAATTCATCTCACAGAGTTACATCTTTCCCTTCAAGAAGCCTTTCGCTAAGGCTGTTCTTGTGGAATTGGCAAAGGGATATTTGGAAGCCCATAGAGGGCTTTGGTGAAAAAGGAAATATCTTCCGTTCAAAACTGAAAAGAAACTTTCTGAGAAACTGCTCTGTGTTCTGTTAATTCATCTCACAGAGTTACATCTTTCCCTTCAAGAAGCCTTTCGCTAAGGCTGTTCTTGTGGAATTGGCAAAGGGATATTTGGAAGCCCATAGAGGGCTATGGTGAAAAAGGAAATATCTTCCGTTCAAAACTGGAAAGAAGCTTTCTGAGAAACTGCTCTGTGTTCTGTTAATTCATCTCACAGAGTTACATCTTTCCCTTCAAGAAGCCTTTCGCTAAGGTTGTTCTTGTGGAATTGGCAAAGGGATATTTGGAAGCCCATAGAGGGCTACGGTGAAAAAGGAAATATCTTCCGTTCAAAACTGGAAAGAAGCTTTCTGGGAAACTGCTCTGTGTTCTGGTAATTCATCTCACAGAGTTACATCTTTCCCTTCAAGAAGCCTTTCGCTAAGGCTTTTCTTGTGGAATTGGCAAAGGGATATTTGGAAGCCCATAGAGGGCTATGGTGAAAAAGGAAATATCTTCCGTTCAAAACTAGAAAGAAGCTTTCAGAGAAACTGCTCTGTGTTCTGTTAATTCATCTCACAGAGTTACATCTTTCCCTTCAAGAAGCCTTTCGCTAAGGCTGTTCTTGTGGAATTGGCAACGGGATATTTGGAAGCCCATAGAGGGCTATAGTGAAAAAGGAAATATCTTCCGTTCAAAACTGGAAAGAAGCTTTCTGAGAAACTGCTCTGTGTTCTGTTAATTCATCTCACAGAGTTACATCTTTCCCTTCAAGAAGCCTTTCGCTAAGGCTGTTCTTGTGTAATTGGCAAAGGGATATTTGGAAGCCCATAGAGGGCTATGGTGAAAAAGGAATTACTTCCGTTCAAAACTGGAAAGAAGCTTTCTGAGAAACTGCTCTGTGTTCTCTTAATTCATCTCACAGAGTTACATCTTTCCCTTCAAGAAGCCTTTCGCTAAGGTTGTTCTTGTAGAATTGGCAAAGGGATATTTGGAAGCCCATAGAGGGCTATGGTGAAAAAGGAAATATCTTCCGTTCAAAACTGGAAAGAAGCTTTCTGAGAAACTGCTCTGTGTTCTGGTAATTCATCTCACAGAATTACATCTTTCCCTTCAAGAAACCTTTCGTTAACTCTGTTCTTGTGGAATTGGCAAAGGGATATTTGGAAGCCCGTAGAGGGCTATGGTGAAAAAGGAAATATCTTCCGTTCAAAACTGGAAAGAAGCTTTCAGAGAAACTGCTCTGTGTTCTGTTAATTCATCTCACAGAGTTACATCTTTCCCTTCAAGAAGCCTTTCGCTAAGGCTGTTTTTGTGGAATTGGCAAAGGGATATTTGGAAGCCCATAGAGGGCTATGGTGAAAAAGGAAATATCTTCCGTTCAAAACTGGAAAGAAGCTTTCTGAGAAACTGCTCTGTGTTCTGTTAATTCATGTCACAGAGTTACATCTTTCCCTTCAAGAAGCCTTTCGCTAAGGCTGTTCTTGTGGAATTGGCAAAGGGATATTTGGAAGCCCATAGAGGGCTATGGTGAAAAAGGAAATATCTTCCGTTCAAAACTGGAAAGAAGCTTTCTGAGAAACTGCTCTGTGTTCTGTTAATTCATCTCACAGAGTTACATCTTTCCCTTCAAGAAGCCTTTCGCTAAGGCTGTTCTTGTGGAATTGGCAAAGGGATATTTGGAAGCCCATAGAGGGCTATGGTGAAAAAGGAAATATCTTCCGTTCAAAACTGGAAAGAAGCTTTCTGAGAAACTGCTCTGTGTTCTGTTAATTCATCTCACAGTGTTACATCTTTCCCTTGAAGAAGCGTTTCGCTAAGGCTGTTCTTGTGGAATTGGCAAAGGGATATTTGGAAGCCCATAGAGGGCTATGGTGAAAAAGGAAATATCTTCCGTTCAAAACTGGAAAGAAGCTTTCTGAGAAACTGCTTTGTGTTCTGCTAATTCATCTCACAGAGTTACATCTTTCCCTTCAAGAAGCCTTTCGCTAAGGCTGTTCTTGTGGAATTGGCAAAGGGATATTTGGAAGCACATAGAGGGCTATGGTGAAAAAGGAAATATCTTCCGTTCAAAACTGGAAAGAAGCTTTCTGAGAAACTGCTCTGTGTTCTGTTAATTCATCTCACAGAGTTACATCTTTCCCTTCAAGAAGCCTTTCGCTAAGGCTGTTCTTGTGGAATTGGCAAAGGGATATTTGGAAGCCCATAGAGGGCTATGGTGAAAAAGGAAATATCTTCCGTTCAAAACTGGAAAGAAGCTTTCTGAGAAACTGCTCTGTGTTCTGTTAATTCATCTCACAGAGTTACATCTTTCCCTTCAAGAAGCCTTTCGCTAAGGCTGTTCTTGTGGAATTGGCAAAGGGATATTTGGAAGCCCATAGAGGGCTATGGTGAAAAAGGAAATATCTTCCGTTCAAAACTGGAAAGAAGCTTTTGAGAAACTGCTCTGTGTTCTGTTAATTCATCTCACAGAGTTACATCTTTCCCTTCAAGAACCCTTTCGCTAAGGTTGTTCTTGTGGAATTGGCAAAGGGATATTTGGAAGCCCATAGAGGGCTATGGTGAAAAAGGAAATATCTTCCGTTCAAAACTGGAAAGAAGCTTTCTGAGAAACTGCTCTGTGTTCTGTTAATTCATCTCACAGAGTTACATCGTTCCCTTCAAGAAGCCTTTCGCTAAGGCTGTTCTTGTGCCGTTGGCAAAGGGATATTTGGAAGCCCATAGAGGGCTATGGTGAAAAAGGAAATATCTTCCGTTCAAAACTGGAAAGAAGCTTTCAGAGAAACTGCTCTGTGTTCTGCTCATTCATCTCTCAGAGTTACATTTTTCCCTTCAAGAAGCCTTTCGCTAAGGCTGTTCTTGTGGAATTGGCAAAGGGATATTTGGAAGCCCATAGAGGGCTATGGTGAAAAAGGAAGTATCTTCCTTTCAAAACTGGAAAGAAGCTTTTGAGAAACTGCTCTGTGTTCTGTTAATTCATCTCACAGGGTTACATCTTTCCCTTCAAGAAGCCTTTCGCTAAGGCTGTTCTTGTGGAATTGGCAAAGGGATATTTGGAAGCCCATAGAGGGCTATGGTGAAAAAGGAAATATCTTCCGTTCAAAACTGGAAAGAAGCTTTCTGAGAAACTGCTCCGTGTTCTGTTAATTCATCTCACAGAGTTACATCTTTCCCTTCAAGAAGCCTTTCGCTAAGGCTGTTCTTGTGGAATTGGCAAAGGGATATTTGGAAGTCCATAGAGCGCTATGGTGAAAAAGGAAATATCTTCCGTTCAAAACTGGAAAGAAGCTTTCTGAGAAACTGCTCTGTGTTCTGTTAATTCATCTCACAAAGTTCCATCTTTCCCTTCAAGAAGCCTTTCGCTAAGGCTGTTCTTGTGGAATTGGCAAAGGGATATTTGGAAGCCCATAGAGGGCTATGGTGAAAAAGGAAATATCTTCCGTTCAAAACTGGAAAGAAGCTTTCTGAGAAACTGCTCTGTGTTCTGTTAATTCATCTCACAGAGTTACATCTTTCCCTTCAAGAAGCCTTTCGCTAAGGCTGTTCTTGTGGAATTGGCAAAGGGATATTTGGAAGCCCATAGAGGGCTATGGTGAAAAAGGAAATATCTTCCGTTCAAAACTGGAAAGAAGCTTCCTGAGAAACTGCTCTGTGTTCTGTTAATTCATCTCACAGAGTTACATCGTTCCCTTCAAGAAGCCTTTCGCTAAGGCTGTTCTTGTGCAGTTGGCAAAGGGATATTTGGAAGCCCATAGAGGGCTATGGTGAAAAAGGAAATATCATCCGTTCAAAACTGGAAAGAAGCTTTCTACGAAACTGCTCTGTGTTCTGCTCATTCATCTCACAGAGTTACATTTTTCCCTTCAAGAAGCCTTTCGCTAAGGCTGTTCTTGTGGAATTGGCAAAGGGATATTTGGAAGCCCATAGAGTTCTATGGTGAAAAAGGAAATATCTTCCGTTCAAAACTGGAAAGAAGCTTTCTGAGAAACTGCTCTGTGTTCTGGTAATTCATCTCACAGAATTACATCTTTCCCTTCAAGAAACCTTTCGTTAACTCTGTTCTTGTGGAATTGGCAAAGGGATATTTGGAAGCCCGTAGAGGGCTATGGTGAAAAAGGAAATATCTTCCGTTCAAAACTGGAAAGAAGCTTTCAGAGAAACTGCTCTGTGTTCTGTTAATTCATCTCACAGAGTTACATCTTTCCCTTCAAGAAGCCTTTCGCTAAGGCTGTTTTTGTGGAATTGGCAAAGGGATATTTGGAAGCCCATAGAGGGCTATGGTGAAAAAGGAAATATCTTCCGTTCAAAACTGGAAAGAAGCTTTCTGAGAAACTGCTCTGTGTTCTGTTAATTCATGTCACAGAGTTACATCTTTCCCTTCAAGAAGCCTTTCGCTAAGGCTGTTCTTGTGGAATTGGCAAAGGGATATTTGGAAGCCCATAGAGGGCTATGGTGAAAAAGGAAATATCTTCCGTTCAAAACTGGAAAGAAGCTTTCTGAGAAACTGCTCTGTGTTCTGTTAATTCATCTCACAGAGTTACATCTTTCCCTTCAAGAAGCCTTTCGCTAAGGCTGTTCTTGTGGAATTGGCAAAGGGATATTTGGAAGCACATAGAGGGCTATGGTGAAAAAGGAAATATCTTCCGTTCAAAACTGGAAAGAAGCTTTCTGAGAAACTGCTCTGTGTTCTGTTAATTCATCTCACAGAGTTACATCTTTCCCTTCAAGAAGCCTTTCGCTAAGGCTGTTCTTGTGGAATTGGCAAAGGGATATTTGGAAGCCCATAGAGGGCTATGGTGAAAAAGGAAATATCTTCCGTTCAAAACTGGAAAGAAGCTTTCTGAGAAACTGCTCTGTGTTCTGTTAATTCATCTCACAGAGTTACATCTTTCCCTTCAAGAAGCCTTTCGCTAAGGCTGTTCTTGTGGAATTGGCAAAGGGATATTTGGAAGCCCATAGAGGGCTATGGTGAAAAAGGAAATATCTTAAGTTCAAAACTGGAAAGAAGCTTTTGAGAAACTGCTCTGTGTTCTGTTAATTCATCTCACAGAGTTACATCTTTCCCTTCAAGAACCCTTTCGCTAAGGTTGTTCTTGTGGAATTGGCAAAGGGATATTTGGAAGCCCATAGAGGGCTATGGTGAAAAAGGAAATATCTTCCGTTCAAAACTGGAAAGAAGCTTTCTGAGAAACTGCTCTGTGTTCTGTTAATTCATCTCACAGAGTTACATCGTTCCCTTCAAGAAGCCTTTCGCTAAGGCTGTTCTTGTGCCGTTGGCAAAGGGATATTTGGAAGCCCATAGAGGGCTATGGTGAAAAAGGAAATATCTTCCGTTCAAAACTGGAAAGAAGCTTTCTACGAAACTGCTCTGTGTTCTGCTCATTCATCTCTCAGAGTAACATTTTTCCCTTCAAGAAGCCTTTCGCTAAGGCTGTTCTTGTGGAATTGGCAAAGGGATATTTGGAAGCCCATAGAGGGCTATGGTGAAAAAGGAAGTATCTTCCTTTCAAAACTGGAAAGAAGCTTTTGAGAAACTGCTCTGTGTTCTGTTAATTCATCTCACAGAGTTACATCTTTCCCTTCAAGAAGCCTTTCGCTAAGGCTGTTCTTGTGGAATTGGCAAAGGGATATTTGGAAGCCCATAGAGGGCTATGGTGAAAAAGGAAATATCTTCCGTTCAAAACTGGAAAGAAGCTTTCTGAGAAACTGCTCCGTGTTCTGTTAATTCATCTCACAGAGTTACATCTTTCCCTTCAAGAAGCCTTTCGCTAAGGCTGTTCTTGTGGAATTGGCAAAGGGATATTTGGAAGTCCATAGAGCGCTATGGTGAAAAAGGAAATATCTTCCGTTCAAAACTGGAAAGAAGCTTTCTGAGAAACTGCTCTGTGTTCTGTTAATTCATCTCACAGAGTTCCATCTTTCCCTTCAAGAAGCCTTTCGCTAAGGCTGTTCTTGTGGAATTGGCAAAGGGATATTTGGAAGCCCATAGAGGGCTATGGTGAAAAAGGAAATATCTTCCGTTCAAAACTGGAAAGAAGCTTTCTGAGAAACTGCTCTGTGTTCTGTTAATTCATCTCACAGAGTTACATCTTTCCCTTCAAGAAGCCTTTCGCTAAGGCTGTTCTTGTGGAATTGGCAAAGGGATATTTGGAAGCCCATAGAGGGCTATGGTGAAAAAGGAAATATCTTCCGTTCAAAACTGGAAAGAAGCCTTCTGTGAAACTGCTTTGTGTTCTGCTAATTCATCTCACAGAGTTACATCTTTCCCTTCAAGAAGCCTTTCGCTAAGGCTGTTCTTGTGGAATTGGCAAAGGGATATTTGGAAGCCCATAGAGGGCTATGGTGAAAAAGGAAATATCTTCCGTTCAAAACTGGAAAGAAGCTTCCTGAGAAACTGCTCTGTGTTCTGTTAATTCATCTCACAGAGTTACATCGTTCCCTTCAAGAAGCCTTTCGCTAAGGCTGTTCCTGTGCAGTTGGCAAAGGGATATTTGGAAGCCCATAGAGGGCTATGGTGAAAAAGGAAATATCTTCCGTTCAAAACTGGAAAGAAGCTTTCTACGAAACTGCTCTGTGTTCTGCTCATTCATCTCACAGAGTTACATTTTTCCCTTCAAGAAGCCTTTCGCTAAGGCTGTTCTTGTGGAATTGGCAAAGGGATATTTGGAAGCCCATAGAGGGCTTTGGTGAAAAAGGAAATATCTTCCGTTCAAAACTGAAAAGAAGCTTTCTGAGAAACTGCTCTGTGTTCTGTTAATTCATCTCACAGAGTTACATCTTTCCCTTCAAGAAGCCTTTCGCTAAGGCTGTTCTTGTGGAATTGGCAAAGGGATATTTGGAAGCCCATAGAGGGCTATGGTGAAAAAGGAAATATCTTCCGTTCAAAACTGGAAAGAAGCTTTCTGAGAAACTGCTCTGTGTTCTGTTAATTCATCTCACAGAGTTACATCATTCCCTTCAAGAAGCCTTTCGCTAAGGTTGTTCTTGTGGAATTGGCAAAGGGATATTTGGAAGCCCATAGAGGGCTACGGTGAAAAAGGAAATATCTTCCGTTCAAAACTGGAAAGAAGCTTTCTGGGAAACTGCTCTGTGTTCTGGTAATTCATCTCACAGAGTTACATCTTTCCCTTCAAGAAGCCTTTCGCTAAGGCTTTTCTTGTGGAATTGGCAAAGGGATATTTGGAAGCCCATAGAGGGCTATGGTGAAAAAGGAAATATCTTCCGTTCAAAACTGGAAAGAAGCTTTCAGAGAAACTGCTCTGTGGTCTCTTAATTCATCTCACAGAGTTACATCTTTCCCTTCAAGAAGCCTTTCGCTAAGGCTGTTCTTGTGGAATTGGCAAAGGGATATTTGGAAGCCCATAGAGGGCTATGGTGAAAAAGGAAATATCTTCCGTTCAAAACTGGAAAGAAGCTTTCTGAGAAACTGCTCTGTGTTCTGTTAATTCATCTCACAGAGTTACATCTTTCCCTTCAAGAAGCCTTTCGCTAAGGCTGTTCTTGTTTTATTGGCAAAGGGATATTTGGAAGCCCATAGAGGGCTATGGTGAAAAAGGAAATATCTTCCGTTCAAAACTGGAAAGAAGCTTTCTGAGAAACTGCTCTGTGTTCTCTTAATTCATCTCACAGAGTTACATCTTTCCCTTCAAGAAGCCTTTCGCTAAGGCTGTTCTTGTGGAATTGGCAAAGGGATATTTGGAAGCCCATAGAGGGCTATGGTGAAAAAGGAAATATCTTCCGTTCAAAACTGGAAAGAAGCTTTCTGAGAAACTGCTCTGTGTTCTGTTAATTCATCTCACAGTGTTACATCTTTCCCTTCAAGAAGCGTTTCGCTAAGGCTGTTCTTGTGGAATTGGCAAAGGGATATTTGGAAGCCCATAGAGGGCTATGGTGAAAAAGGAAATATCTTCGGTTCAAAACTGGAAAGAAGCTTTCTGAGAAACTGCTTTGTGTTCTGCTAATTCATCTCACAGAGTTACATCTTTCCCTTCAAGAAGCCTTTCCCTAAGGCTGTTCTTGTGGAATTGGCAAAGGGATATTTGGAAGCACATAGAGGGCTATGGTGAAAAAGGAAATATCTTCCGTTCAAAACTGGAAAGAAGCTTTCTGAGAAACTGCTCTGTGTTCTGTTAATTCATCTCACAGAGTTACATCGTTCCCTTCAAGAAGCCTTTCGCTAAGGCTGTTCTTGTGCAGTTGGCAAAGGGATATTTGGAAGCCCATAGAGGGCTATGGTGAAAAAGGAAATATCTTCCGTTCAAAACTGGAAAGAAGCTTTCTACAAAACTGCTGTGTGTTCTGCTCGTTCATCTCTCAGAGTTACATTTTTCCCTTCAAGAAGCCTTTCGCTAAGGCTGTTCTTGTGGAATTGGCAAAGGGATATTTGGAAGCCCATAGAGGGCTATGGTGAAAAAGGAAGTATCTTCCGTTCAAAACTGGAAAGAAGCTTTTGAGAAACTGCTCTGTGTTCTGTTAATTCATCTCACAGAGTTACATCTTTCCCTTCAAGAAGCCTTTCGCTAAGGCTGTTCTTGTGGAATTGGCAAAGGGATATTTGGAAGCCCATAGAGGGCTATGGTGAAAAAGGAAATATCTTCCGTTCAAAACTGGAAAGAAGCTTTCTGAGAAACTGCTCCGTGTTCTGTTAATTCATCTCACAGAGTTACATCTTTCCCTTCAAGAAGCCTTTCGCTAAGGCTGTTTTTGTGGAATTGGCAAAGGGATATTTGGAAGTCCATAGAGCGCTATGGTGAAAAAGGAAATATCTTCCGTTCAAAACTGGAAAGAAGCTTTCTGAGAAACTGCTCTGTGTTCTGTTAATTCATCTCACAGAGTTCCATCTTTCCCTTCAAGAAGCCTTTCGCTAAGGCTGTTCTTGTGGAATTGGCAAAGGGATATTTGGAAGCCCATAGAGGGCTATGGTGAAAAAGGAAATATCTTCCGTTCAAAACTGGAAAGAAGCTTTCTGAGAAACTGCTCTGTGTTCTGTTAATTCATCTCACAGAGTTACATCTTTCCCTTCAAGAAGCCTTTCGCTAAGGCTGTTCTTGTGGAATTGGCAAAGGGATATTTGGAAGCCCATAGAGGGCTATGGTGAAAAAGGAAATATCTTCCGTTCAAAACTGGAAAGAAGCTTTCTGTGAAACTGCTTTGTGTTCTGGTAATTCATCTCACAGAGTTACATCTTTCCCTTCAAGAAGCCTTTCGCTAAGGCTGTTCTTGTGGAATTGGCAAAGGGATATTTGGAAGCCCATAGAGGGCTATGGTGAAAAAGGAAATATCTTCCGTTCAAAACTGGAAAGAAGCTTTCTGAGAAACTGCTCTGTGTTCTGTTAATTCATCTCACAGAGTTACATCTTTCCCTTCAAGAAGCCTTTCGCTAAGGCTGTTCTTGTGGAATTGGCAAAGGGATATTTGGAAGCCCATAGAGGGCTTTGGTGAAAAAGGAAATATCTTCCGTTCAAAACTGAAAAGAAGCTTTCTGAGAAACTGCTCTGTGTTCTGTTAATTCATCTCACAGAGTTACATCTTTCCCTTCAAGAAGCCTTTCGCTAAGGCTGTTCTTGTGGAATTGGCAAAGGGATATTTGGAAGCCCATAGAGGGCTATGGTGAAAAAGGAAATATCTTCCGTTCAAAACTGGAAAGAAGCTTTCTGAGAAACTGCTCTGTGTTCTGTTAATTCATCTCACAGAGTTACATCTTTCCCTTCAAGAAGCCTTTCGCTAAGGTTGTTCTTGTGGAATTGGCAAAGGGATATTTGGAAGCCCATAGAGGGCTACGGTGAAAAAGGAAATATCTTCCGTTCAAAACTGGAAAGAAGCTTTCTGGGAAACTGCTCTGTGTTCTGGTAATTCATCTCACAGAGTTACATCTTTCCCTTCAAGAAGCCTTTCGCTAAGGCTGTTCTTGTGGAATTGGCAAAGGGATATTTGGAAGCCCGTAGAGGGCTATGGTGAAAAAGGAAATATCTTCCGTTCAAAACTGGAAAGAAGCTTTCAGAGAAACTGCTCTGTTTTCTGTTAATTCATCTCACAGAGTTACATCTTTCCCTTCAAGAAGCCTTTCGCTAAGGCTGTTTTTGTGGAATTGGCAAAGGGATATTTGGAAGCCCATAGAGGGCTATAGTGAAAAAGGAAATATCTTCCGTTCAAAACTGGAAAGAAGCTTTCTGAGAAACTGCTCTGTGTTCTGTTAATTCATCTCACAGAGTTACATCTTTCCCTTCAAGAAGCCTTTCGCTAAGGCTGTTCTTGTGGAATTGGCAAAGGGATATTTGGAAGCCCATAGAGGGCTATGGTGAAAAAGAAATTACTTCCGTTCAAAACTGTAAAGAAGCTTTCTGAGAAACTGCTCTGTGTTCTCTTAATTCATCTCACAGAGTTACATCTTTCCCTTCAAGAAGCCTTTCGCTAAGGTTGTTCTTGTGGAATTGGCAAAGGGATATTTGGAAGCCCATAGAGGGCTATGGTGAAAAAGGAAATATCTTCCGTTCAAAACTGGAAAGAAGCTTTCTGAGAAACTGCTCTGTGTTCTGGTAATTCATCTCACAGAGTTACATCTTTCCCTTCAAGAAACCTTTCGTTAACTCTGTTCTTGTGGAATTGGCAAAGGGATATTTGGAAGCCCGTAGAGGGCTATGGTGAAAAAGGAAATATCTTCCGTTCAAAACTGGAAAGAAGCTTTCAGAGAAACTGCTCTGTGTTCTGTTAATTCATCTCACAGAGTTACATCTTTCCCTTCAAGAAGCCTTTCGCTAAGGCTGTTTTTGTGGAATTGGCAAAGGGATATTTGGAAGCCCATAGAGGGCTATGGTGAAAAAGGAAATATCTTCCGTTCAAAACTGAAAAGAAGCTTTCTGAGAAACTGCTCTGTGTTCTGTTAATTCATCTCACAGAGTTACATCTTTCCCTTCAAGAAGCCTTTCGCTAAGGCTGTTCTTGTGGAATTGGCAAAGGGATATTTGGAAGCCCATAGAGGGCTATGGTGAAAAAGGAAATATCTTCCGTTCAAAACTGGAAAGAAGCTTTCTGAGAAACTGCTCTGTGTTCTGTTAATTCATCTCACAGAGTTACATCTTTCCCTTCAAGAAGCCTTTCGCTAAGGCTGTTCTTGTGGAATTGGCAAAGGGATATTTGGAAGCCCATAGACGGCTATGGTGAGAAAGGAAATATCTTCCGTTCAAAACTGGAAAGAAGCTTTCTGAGAAACTGCTCCGTGTTCTGTTAATTCATCTCACAGAGTTACATCTTTCCCTTCAAGAAGCCTTTCGCTAAGGCTGTTCTTGTGGAATTGGCAAAGGGATATTTGGAAGTCCATAGAGCGCTATGGTGAAAAAGGAAATATCTTCCGTTCAAAACTGGAAAGAAGCTTTCTGAGAAACTGCTCTGTGTTCTGTTAATTCATCTCACAGAGTTCCATCTTTCCCTTCAAGAAGCCTTTCGCTAAGGCTGTTCTTGTGGAATTGGCAAAGGGATATTTGGAAGCCCATAGAGGGCTATGGTGAAAAAGGAAATATCTTCCGTTCAAAACTGGAAAGAAGCTTTCTGAGAAACTGCTCTGTGTTCTGTTAATTCATCTCACAGAGTTACATCTTTCCCTTCAAGAAGCCTTTCGCTAAGGCTGTTCTTGTGGAATTGGCAAAGGGATATTTGGAAGCCCATAGAGGGCTATGGTGAAAAAGGAAATATCTTCCGTTCAAAACTGGAAAGAAGCTTTCTGTGAAACTGCTTTGAGTTCTGCTAATTCATCTCACAGAGTTACATCTTTCCCTTCAAGAAGCCTTTCGCTAAGGCTGTTCTTGTGGAATTGGCAAAGGGATATTTGGAAGCCCATAGAGGGCTATGGTGAAAAAGGAAATATCTTCCGTTCAAAACTGGAAAGAAGCTTTCTGAGAAACTGCTCTGTGTTCTGTTAATTCATCTCACAGAGTTACATCTTTCCCTTCAAGAAGCCTTTCGCTAAGGCTGTTCTTGTGGAATTGGCAAAGGGATATTTGGAAGCCCATAGAGGGCTTTGGTGAAAAAGGAAATATCTTCCGTTCAAAACTGAAAAGAAGCTTTCTGAGAAACTGCTCTGTGTTCTGTTAATTCATCTCACAGAGTTACATCTTTCCCTTCAAGAAGCCTTTCGCTAAGGCTGTTCTTGTGGAATTGGCAAAGGGATATTTGGAAGCCCATAGAGGGCTATGGTGAAAAAGGAAATATCTTCCGTTCAAAACTGGAAAGAAGCTTTCTGAGAAACTGCTCTGTGTTCTGTTAATTCATCTCACAGAGTTACATCTTTCCCTTCAAGAAGCCTTTCGCTAAGGTTGTTCTTGTGGAATTGGCAAAGGGATATTTGGAAGCCCATAGAGGGCTACGGTGAAAAAGGAAATATCTTCCGTTCAAAACTGGAAAGAAGCTTTCTGGGAAACTGCTCTGTGTTCTGGTAATTCATCTCACAGAGTTACATCTTTCCCTTCAAGAAGCCTTTCGCTAAGGCTGTTCTTGTGGAATTGGCAAAGGGATATTTGGAAGCCCATAGAGGGCTATGGTGAAAAAGGAAATATCTTCCGTTCAAAACTGGAAAGAAGCTTTCTGAGAAACTGCTCTGTGTTCTGTTAATTCATCTCACAGAGTTACATCTTTCCCTTCAAGAAGCCTTTCGCTAAGGCTGTTCTTGTGGAATTGGCAAAGGGATATTTGGAAGCCCATAGAGGGCTATGGTGAAAAAGGAAATATCTTCCGTTCAAAACTGGAAAGAAGCTTTCTGAGAAACTGCTCTGTGTTATGTTAATTCATCTCACAGAGTTCCATCTTTCCCTTCAAGAAGCCTTTCGCTAAGGCTGTTCTTGTGGAATTGGCAAAGGGATATTTGGAAACCCATAGAGGGCTATGGTGAAAAAGGAAATATCTTCCGTTCAAAACTGGAAAGAAGCTTTCTGTGAAACTGCTCTGTGTTCTGCTAATTCATCTCACAGAGTTACATCTTTCCCTTCCAGAAGCCTTTCGCTAAGGCTGTTCTTGTGGAATTGGCAAAGGGATATTTGGAAGCCCATAGAGGTCTATGGTGAAAAAGGAAATATCTTCCGTTCAAAACTGGAAAGAAGCTTTCTGAGAAACTGCTCTGTGTTCTGTTAATTCATCTCACAGAGTTACATCTTTCCCTTCAAGAAGCCTTTCGCTAAGGCTGTTCTTGTGGAATTGGCAAAGGGATATTTGGAAGCCCATAGAGGGCTATAGTGAAAAAGGAAATATCTTCCGTTCAAAACTGGAAAGAAGCTTTCTGAGAAACTGCTCTGTGTTCTGTTAATTCATCTCACAGAGTTACATCTTTCCCTTCAAGAAGCCTTTCGCTAAGGCTGTTCTTGTGGAATTGGCAAAGGGATATTTGGAAGCCCATAGAGGGCTATGGTGAAAAAGGAAATATCTTCCGTTCAAAACTGGAAAGAAGCTTTCTGAGAAACTGCTCTGTGTTCTGGTAATTCATCTCACAGAGTTACATCTTTCCCTTCAAGAAACCTTTCGTTAACTCTGTTCTTGTGGAATTGGCAAAGGGATATTTGGAAGCCCGTAGAGGGCTATGGTGAAAAAGGAAATATCTTCCGTTCAAAACTGGAAAGAAGCTTTCAGAGAAACTGCTCTGTGTTCTGTTAATTCATCTCACAGAGTTACATCTTTCCCTTCAAGAAGCCTTTCGCTAAGGCTGTTTTTGTGGAATTGGCAAAGGGATATTTGGAAGCCCATAGAGGGCTATGGTGAAAAAGGAAATATCTTCCGTTCAAAACTGGAAAGAAGCTTTCTGAGAAACTGCTCTGTGTTCTGTTAATTCATCTCACAGAGTTACATCTTTCCCTTCAAGAAGCCTTTCGCTAAGGCTGTTCTTGTGGAATTGGCAAAGGGATATTTGGAAGCCCATACATTGCTATGGTGAAAAAGGGAATATCTTCCGTTCAAAACTGGAAAGAAGCTTTCTGAGAAACTGCTCTGTGTTCTGTTAATTCATCTCACAGAGTTACATCTTTCCCTTCCAGAAGCCTTTCGCTAAGGCTGTTCTTGTGGAATTGGCAAAGGGATATTTGGAAGCCCATAGAGGGCTATGGTGAAAAAGGAAATATCTTCCGTTCAAAACTGGAAAGAAGCTTTCTGAGAAACTGCTCTGTGTTCTGTTAATTCATCTCACAGAGTTACATCTTTCCCTTCAAGAAGCCTTTCGCTAAGGCTGTTCTTGTGGAATTGGCAATGGGATATTTGGAAGTCCATAGAGGGCTATGGTGAAAAAGGAAATATCTTCCGTTCAAAACTGGAAAGAAGCTTTCTGAGAAACTGCTCTTTGTTCTGTTAATTCATCTCACAGAGTTCCATCTTTCCCTTCAAGAAGCCTTTCGCTAAGGCTATTCTTGTGGAATTGGCAAAGGGATATTTGGAAGCCCATAGAGGGCTATGGTGAAAAAGGAAATATCTTCCGTTCAAAACTGGAAAGAAGCTTTCTGAGAAACTGCTCTGTGTTCTGTTAATTCATCTCACAGAGTTCCATCTTTCCCTTCAAGAAGCCTTTCGCTAAGGCTGTTCTTGTGGAATTGGCAAAGGGATATTTGGAAGCCCATAGAGGGCTATGGTGAAAAAGGAAATATCTTCCGTTCAAAACTGGAAAGAAGCTTTCTGAGAAACTGCTCTGTGTTCTGTTAATTCATCTCACAGAGTTACATCTTTCCCTTCAAGAAGCCTTTCGCTAAGGCTTTTCTTGTGGAATTGGCAATGGGATATTTGGAAGTCCATAGAGGGCTATGGTGAAAAAGGAAATATCTTCCGTTCAAAACTGGAAAGAAGCTTTCTGAGAAACTGCTCTGTGTTCTGTTAATTCATCTCACAGAGTTCCATCTTTCCCTTCAAGAAGCCTTTCGCTAAGGCTGTTCTTGTGGAATTGGCAAAGGGATATTTGGAAGCCCATAGAGGGCTATGGTGAAAAAGGAAATATCTTCCGTTCAAAACTGGAAAGAAGCTTTCTGAGAAACTGCTCTGTGTTATGTTAATTCATCTCACAGAGTTCCATCTTTCCCTTCAAGAAGCCTTTCGCTAAGGCTGTTCTTGTGGAATTGGCAAAGGGATATTTGGAAACCCATAGAGGGCTATGGTGAAAAAGGAAATATCTTCCGTTCAAAACTGGAAAGAAGCTTTCTGTGAAACTGCTTTGTGTTCTGCTAATTCATCTCACAGAGTTACATCTTTCCCTTCAAGAAGCCTTTCGCTAAGGCTGTTCTTTTGGAATTGGCAAAGGGATATTTGGAAGCCCATAGAGGTCTATGGTGAAAAAGGAAATATCTTCCGTTCAAAACTGGAAAGAAGCTTTCTGAGAAACTGCTCTGTGTTCTGTTAATTCATCTCACAGAGTTACATCTTTCCCTTCAAGAAGCCTTTCGCTAAGGCTGTTCTTGTGGAATTGACAAAGGGATATTTGGAAGCCCATAGAGGGCTTTGGTGAAAAAGGAAATATCTTCCGTTCAAAACTGGAAAGAAGCTTTCTGAGAAACTGCTCTGTGTTCTGTTAATTCATCTCACTGAGTTACATCTTTCCCTTCAAGAAGCCTTTCGCTAAGGCTGTTCTTGTGGAATTGGCAAAGGGATATTTGGAAGCCCATAGAGGGCTATGGTGAAAAAGGAAATATCTTCCGTTCAAAACTGGAAAGAAGCTTTCTGAGAAACTGCTCCGTGTTCTGTTAATTCATCTCACAGAGTTACATCTTTCCCTTCAAGAAGCCTTTCGCTAAGGCTGTTCATGTGGAATTGGCAAAGGGATATTTGGAAGTCCATAGAGCGCTATGGTGAAAAAGGAAATATCTTCCGTTCAAAACTGGAAAGAAGCTTTCTGAGAAACTGCTCTGTGTTCTGTTAATTCATCTCACAGAGTTCCATCTTTCCCTTCAAGAAGCCTTTCGCTAAGGCTGTTCTTGTGGAATTGGCAAAGGGATATTTGGAAGCCCATAGAGGGCTATGGTGAAAAAGGAAATATCTTCCGTTCAAAACTGGAAAGAAGCTTTCTGAGAAACTGCTCTGTGTTCTGTTAATTCATCTGACAGAGTTACATCTTTCCCTTCAAGAAGCCTTTCGCTAAGGCTGTTCTTGTGGAATTGGCAAAGGGATACTTGGAAGCCCATAGAGGGCTATGGTGAAAAAGGAAATATCTTCCGTTCAAAACTGGAAAGAAGCTTTCTGTGAAACTGCTTTGTGTTCTGCTAATTCATCTCACAGAGTTACATCTTTCCCTTCAAGAAGCCTTTCGCTAAGGCTGTTCTTGTGGAATTGGCAAAGGGATATTTGGAAGCACATAGAGGGCTATGGTGAAAAAGGAAATATCTTCCGTTGAAACTGGAAAGAAGCTTTCTGAGAAACTGCTCTGTGTTCTGTTAATTCATCTCACAGAGTTACATCTTTCCCTTCAAGAAGCCTTTCGCTAAGGCTGTTCTTGTGGAATTGGCAAAGGGATATTTGGAAGCCCATAGAGGGCTATGGTGAAAAAGGAAATATCTTCCGTTCAAAACTGGAAAGAAGCTTTCTGAGAAACTGCTCTGTGTTCTGTTAATTCATCTCACAGAGTTACATCTTTCCCTTCAAGAAGCCTTTCGCTAAGGTTGTTCTTGTGGAATTGGCAAAGGGATATTTGGAATCCCATAGAGGGCTACGGTGAAAAAGGAAATATCTTCCGTTCAAAACTGGAAAGAAGCTTTCTGGGAAACTGCTCTGTGTTCTGGTAATTCATCTCACAGAGTTACATCTTTCCCTTCAAGAAGCCTTTCGCTAAGGCTGTTCTTGTGGAATTGGCAAAGTGATATTTGGAAGCCCATAGAGGGCTATGGTGAAAAAGGAAATATCTTCCGTTCAAAACTGGAAAGAAGCTTTCAGAGAAACTGCTCTGTGTTCTGTTAATTCATCTCACAGAGTTACATCTTTCCCTTCAAGAAGCCTTTCGCTAAGGCTGTTCTTGTGGAATTGGCAAAGGGATATTTGGAAGCCCATAGAGGGCTATAGTGAAAAAGGAAATATCTTCCGTTCAAAACTGGAAAGAAGCTTTCTGAGAAACTGCTCTGTGTTCTGTTAATTCATCTCACAGAGTTACATCTTTCCCTTCAAGAAGCCTTTCGCTAAGGCTGTTCTTGTGGAATTGGCAAAGGGATATTTGGAAGCCCATAGAGGGCTATGGTGAAAAAGGAATTACTTCCGTTCAAAACTGGAAAGAAGCTTTCTGAGAAACTGCTCTGTGTTCTCTTAATTCATCTCACAGAGTTACATCTTTCCTTTCAAGAAGCCTTTCGCTAAGGTTGTTCTTGTGGAATTGGCAAAGGGATATTTGGAAGCCCATAGAGGGCTATGGTGAAAAAGGAAATATCTTCCGTTCAAAACTGGAAAGAAGCTTTCTGAGAAACTGCTCTGTGTTCTGGTAATTCATCTCACAGAGTTACATCTTTCCCTTCAAGAAACCTTTCGTTAACTCTGTTCTTGTGGAATTGGCAAAGGGATATTTGGAAGCCCGTAGAGGGCGATGGTGAAAAAGGAAATATCTTCCGTTCAAAACTGGAAAGAAGCTTTCAGAGAAACTGCTCTGTGTTCTGTTAATTCATCTCACAGAGTTACATCTTTCCCTTCAAGAAGCCTTTCGCTAAGGCTGTTTTTGTGGAATTGGCAAAGGGATATTTGGAAGCCCATAGAGGGCTATGGTGAAAAAGGAAATATCTTCCGTTCAAAACTGGAAAGAAGCTTTCTGAGAAACTGCTCTGTGTTCTGTTAATTCATCTCACAGAGTTACATCTTTCCCTTCAAGAAGCCTTTCGCTAAGGCTGTTCTTGTGGAATTGGCAAAGGGATATTTGGAAGCCCATACATTGCTATGGTGAAAAAGGGAATATCTTCCGTTCAAAACTGGAAAGAAGCTTTCTGAGAAACTGCTCTGTGTTCTGTTAATTCATCTCACAGAGTTACATCTTTCCCTTCCAGAAGCCTTTCGCTAAGGCTGTTCTTGTGGAATTGTCAAAGGGATATTTGGAAGCCCATAGAGGGCTATGGTGAAAAAGGAAATATCTTCCGTTCAAAACTGGAAAGAAGCTTTCTGAGAAACTGCTCTGTGTTCTGTTAATTCATCTCACAGAGTTACATCTTTCCCTTCAAGAAGCCTTTCGCTAAGGCTGTTCTTGTGGAATTGGCAATGGGATATTTGGAAGTCCATAGAGGGCTATGGTGAAAAAGGAAATATCTTCCGTTCAAAACTGGAAAGAAGCTTTCTGAGAAACTGCTCTGTGTTCTGTTAATTCATCTCACAGAGTTCCATCTTTCCCTTCAAGAAGCCTTTCGCTAAGGCTGTTCTTGTGGAATTGGCAAAGGGATATTTGGAAGCCCATAGAGGGCTATGGTGAAAAAGGAAATATCTTCCGTTCAAAACTGGAAAGAAGCTTTCTGAGAAACTGCTCTGTGTTCTGTTAATTCATCTCACAGAGTTCCATCTTTCCCTTCAAGAAGCCTTTCGCTAAGGCTGTTCTTGTGGAATTGGCAAAGGGATATTTGGAAACCCATAGAGGGCTATGGTGAAAAAGGAAATATCTTCCGTTCAAAACTGGAAAGAAGCTTTCTGTGAAACTGCTTTGTGTTCTGCTAATTCATCTCACAGAGTTACATCTTTCCCTTCAAGAAGCCTTTCGCTAAGGCTGTTCTTGTGGAATTGGCAAAGGGATATTTGGAAGCCCATAGAGGGCTATGGTGAAAAAGGAAATATCTTCCGTTCAAAACTGGAAAGAAGCTTTCTGAGAAACTGCTCTGTGTTCTGTTAATTCATCTCACAGAGTTACATCTTTCCCTTCAAGAAGCCTTTCGCTAAGGCTGTTCTTGTGGAATTGGCAAAGGGATATTTGGAAGCCCATAGAGGGCTATGGTGAAAAAGGAAATATCTTCCGTTCAAAACTGGAAAGAAGCTTTCTGAGAAACTGCTCTGTGTTCTATTAATTCATCTCACAGAGTTACATCTTTCCCTTCAGGAAGCCTTTCCCTAAGGCTGTTCTTGTGGAATTGGCAAAGGGATATTTGGAAGCCCATAGAGGGCTATGGTGAAAAAGGAAATATCTTCCGTTCAAAACTGGAAAGAAGCTTTCTGTGAAACTGCTTTGTGTTCTGCTAATTCATCTCACAGAGTTACATCTTTCCCTTCAAGAAGCCTTTCGCTAAGGCTGTTCTTGTGGAATTGGCAAAGGGATATTTGGAAGCACATAGAGGGCTATGGTGAAAAAGGAAATATCTTCCGTTGAAACTGGAAAGAAGCTTTCTGAGAAACTGCTCTGTGTTCTGTTAATTCATCTCACAGAGTTACATCTTTCCCTTCAAGAAGCCTTTCGCTAAGGCTGTTCTTGTGGAATTGGCAAAGGGATATTTGGAAGCCCATAGAGGGCTTTGGTGAAAAAGGAAATATCTTCCGTTCAAAACTGGAAAGAAGCTTTCTGAGAAACTGCTCTGTGTTCTGTTAATTCATCTCACAGAGTTACATCTTTCCCTTCAAGAAGCCTTTCGCTAAGGCTGTTCTTGTGGAATTGGCAAAGGGATATTTGGAAGCCCATAGAGGGCTATGGTGAAAAAGGAAATATCTTCCGTTCAAAACTGCAAAGAAGCTTTCTGAGAAACTGCTCTGTGTTCTGTTAATTCATCTCACAGAGTTACATCTTTCCCTTCAAGAAGCCTTTCGCTAAGGTTGTTCTTGTGGAATTGGCAAAGGGATATTTGGAAGCCCATAGAGGGCTACGGTGAAAATGGAAATATCTTCCGTTCAAAACTGGAAAGAAGCTTTCTGAGAAACTGCTCTGTGTTCTGGTAATTCATCTCACAGAGTTACATCTTTCCCTTCAAGAAGCCTTTCGCTAAGGCTGTTCTTGTGGAATTGGCAATGGGATATTTGGAAGCCCATAGAGGGCTATGGTGAAAAAGGAAATATCTTCCGTTCAAAACTGGAAAGAAGCTTTCAGAGAAACTGCTCTGTGTTCTGTTAATTCATCTCACAGAGTTACATCTTTCCCTTCAAGAAGCCTTTCGCTAAGGCTGTTCTTGTGGAATTGGCAAAGGGATATTTGGAAGCCCATAGAGGGCTATGGTGAAAAAGGAAATATCTTCCGTTCAAAACTGGAAAGAAGCTTTCTGAGAAACTGCTCTGTGTTCTGTTAATTCATCTCACAGAGTTACATCTTTCCCTTCAAGAAGCCTTTCGCTAAAGCTGTTCTTGTGGAATTGGCAAAGGGATATTTGGAAGCCCATAGAGGGCTATGGTGAAAAAGGAAATATCTTCCGTTCAAAACTGGAAAGAAGCTTTCTGAGAAACTGCTCTGTGTTCTGTTAATTCATCTCACAGAGTTCCATCTTTCCCTTCAAGAAGCCTTTCGCTAAGGCTGTTCTTGTGGAATTGGCAAAGGGATATTTGGAAGCCCATAGAGGGCTATGGTGAAAAAGGAAATATCTTCCGTTCAAAACTGGAAAGAAGCTTTCTGAGAAACTGCTCTGTGTTCTGTTAATTCATCTCACAGAGTTACATCTTTCCCTTCAAGAAGCCTTTCGCTAAGGCTGTTCTTGTGGAATTGGCAAAGGGATATTTGGAAGCCCATAGAGAGCTATGGTGAAAAAGGAAATATCTTCCGTTGAAAACTGGAAAGATGCTTTCTGAGAAACTGCTCTGTGTTCTGTTAATTCATCTCACAGAGTTACATCTTTCCCTTCAAGAAGCCTTTCGCTAAGGTTGTTCTTGTGGAATTGGCAAAGGGATATTTGGAAGCCCATAGAGGGCTATGGTGAAAAAGGAAATACCTTCCGTCAAAACTGGAAAGAAGCTTTCTGAGAAACTGCTCCGTGTTCTGTTAATTCATCTCACAGAGTTACATCTTTCCCTTCAAGAAGCCTTTCGCTAAGGCTGTTCTTGTGGAATTGGCAAAGGGATATTTGGAAGCCCATAGAGGGCTATGGTGAAAAAGGAAATATCTTCCGTTCAAAACTGGAAAGAAGCTTTCTGAGAAACTGCTCTGTGTTCTGCTCATTCATCTCACAGAGTTACATTTTCCCCTTAAAGAAGCCTTTCGCTAAGGCTGTTCTTGTGGAATTGGCAAAGGGATATTTGGAAGCCCATAGAGGGCTATGGTGAAAAAGGAAATATCTTCCGTTCAAAACTGGAAAGAAGCTTTTGAGAAACTGCTCTGTGTTCTGTTAATTCATCTCACAGAGTTACATCTTTCAATTCAAGAAGCCTTTCGCTAAGGCTGTTCTTGTGGAATTGGCAAAGGGATATTTGGAAGCCCATAGAGGGCTATGGTGAAAAAGGAATTATCTTCCGTTCAAAACTGGAAAGAAGCTTTCTGAGAAACTGCTCTGTGTTCTCTTAATTCATCTCACAGAGTTACATCTTTCCCTTCAAGAAGCCTTTCGCTAAGGTTGTTCTTGTGGAATTGGCAAAGGGATATTTGGAAGCCCATAGAGGGCTATGGTGAAAAAGGAAATATCTTCCGTTCAAAACTGGAAAGAAGCTTTCTGAGAAACTGCTCTGTGTTCTGGTAATTCATCTCACAGAGTTACATCTTTCCCTTCAAGAAACCTTTCGCTAACTCTGTTCTTGTGGAATTGGCAAAGGGATATTTGGAAGCCCGTAGAGGGCTATGGTGAAAAAGGAAATATCTTCCGTTCAAAACTGGAAAGAAGCTTTCAGAGAAACTGCTCTGTGTTCTGTTAATTCATCTCACAGAGTTACATCTTTCCCTTCAAGAAGCCTTTCGCTAAGGCTGTTCTTGTGGAATTGGCAAAGGGATATTTGGAAGCCCATAGAGGGCTACGGTGAAAAAGGAAATATCTTCCGTTCAAAACTGGAAAGAAGCTTTCTGAGAAACTGCTCTGTGTTCTGTTAATTCATCTCACAGAGTTACATCTTTCCCTTCAAGAAGCCTTTCGCTAAGGCTGTTCTTGTGGAATTGGCAAAGGGATATTTGGAAGCCCATACAGGGCTATGGTGAAAAAGGGAATATCTTCCGTTCAAAACTGGAAAGAAGCTTTCTGAGAAACTGCTCTGTGTTCTGTTAATTCATCTCACAGAGTTACATCTTTCCCTTCCAGAAGCCTTTCGCTAAGGCTGTTCTTGTGGAATTGTCAAAGGGATATTTGGAAGCCCATAGAGGGCTATGGTGAAAAAGGAAATATCTTCCGTTCAAAACTGGAAAGAAGCTTTCTGAGAAACTGCTCTGTGTTCTGTTAATTCATCTCACAGAGTTACATTTTTCCCTTCAAGAAGCCTTTCGCTAAGGCTGTTCTTGTGGAATTGGCAAAGGGATATTTGGAAGTCCATAGATGGCTATGGTGAAAAAGGAAATATCTTCCGTTCAAAACTGGAAAGAAGCTTTCTGAGAAACTGCTCTGTGTTCTGTTAATTCATCTCACAGAGTTCCATCTTTCCCTTCAAGAAGCCTTTCGCTAAGGCTGTTCTTGTGGAATTGGCAAAGGGATATTTGGAAGCCCATAGAGGGCTATGGTGAAAAAGGAAATATCTTCCGTTCAAAACTGGAAAGAAGCTTTTGAGAAACTGCTCTGTGTTCTGTTAATTCATCTCACAGAGTTACATCTTTCAATCCAAGAAGCCTTTCGCTAAGGTTGTTCTTGTGGAATTGGCAAAGGGATATTTGGAAGCCCATAGAGGGCTATGGTGAAAAAGGAATTATCTTCCGTTCAAAACTGGAAAGAAGCTTTCTGAGAAACTGCTCTGTGTTCTCTTAATTCATCTCACAGAGTTACATCTTTCCCTTCAAGAAGCCTTTCGCTAAGGTTGTTCTTGTGGAATTGGCAAAGGGATATTTGGAAGCCCATAGAGGGCTATGGTGAAAAAGGAAATATCTTCCGTTCAAAACTGGAAAGAAGCTTTCTGAGAAACTGCTCTGTGTTCTGGTAATTCATCTCACAGAGTTACATCTTTCCCTTCAAGAAGCCTTTCGCTAAGGTTGTTCTTGTGGAATTGGCAAAGGGATATTTGGAAGCCCATAGAGGGCTATGGTGAAAAAGGAAATACCTTCCGTCAAAACTGGAAAGAAGCTTTCTGAGAAACTGCTCCGTGTTCTGTTAATTCATCTCACAGAGTTACATCTTTCCCTTCAAGAAGCCTTTCGCTAAGGCTGTTCTTGTGGAATTGGCAAAGGGATATTTGGAAGCCCATAGAGGGCTATGGTGAAAAAGGAAATATCTTCCGTTCAAAACTGGAAAGAAGCATTCTGAGAAACTGCTCTGTGTTCTGCTCATTCATCTCACAGAGTTACATTTTTCCCTTAAAGAAGCCTTTCGCTAAGGCTGTTCTTGTGGAATTGGCAAAGGGATATTTGGAAGCCCATAGAGGGCTATGGTGAAAAAGGAAATATCTTCCGTTCAAAACTGGAAAGAAGCTTTTGAGAAACTGCTCTGTGTTCTGTTAATTCATCTCACAGAGTTACATCTTTCAATTCAAGAAGCCTTTCGCTAAGGCTGTTCTTGTGGAATTGGCAAAGGGATATTTGGAAGCCCATAGAGGGCTATGGTGAAAAAGGAATTATCTTCCGTTCAAAACTGGAAAGAAGCTTTCTGAGAAACTGCTCTGTGTTCTCTTAATTCATCTCACAGAGTTACATCTTTCCCTTCAAGAAGCCTTTCGCTAAGGTTGTTCTTGTGGAATTGGCAAAGGGATATTTGGAAGCCCATAGAGGGCTATGGTGAAAAAGGAAATATCTTCCGTTCAAAACTGGAAAGAAGCTTTCTGAGAAACTGCTCTGTGTTCTGGTAATTCATCTCACAGAGTTACATCTTTCCCTTCAAGAAACCTTTCGCTAACTCTGTTCTTGTGGAATTGGCAAAGGGATATTTGGAAGCCCGTAGAGGGCTATGGTGAAAAAGGAAATATCTTCCGTTCAAAACTGGAAAGAAGCTTTCAGAGAAACTGCTCTGTGTTCTGTTAATTCATCTCACAGAGTTACATCTTTCCCTTCAAGAAGCCTTTCGCTAAGGCTGTTCTTGTGGAATTGGCAAAGGGATATTTGGAAGCCCATAGAGGGCTACGGTGAAAAAGGAAATATCTTCCGTTCAAAACTGGAAAGAAGCTTTCTGAGAAACTGCTCTGTGTTCTGTTAATTCATCTCACAGAGTTACATCTTTCCCTTCAAGAAGCCTTTCGCTAAGGCTGTTCTTGTGGAATTGGCAAAGGGATATTTGGAAGCCCATACAGGGCTATGGTGAAAAAGGGAATATCTTCCGTTCAAAACTGGAAAGAAGCTTTCTGAGAAACTGCTCTGTGTTCTGTTAATTCATGTCACAGAGTTACATCTTTCCCTTCCAGAAGCCTTTCGCTAAGGCTGTTCTTGTGGAATTGTCAAAGGGATATTTGGAAGCCCATAGAGGGCTATGGTGAAAAAGGAAATATCTTCCGTTCAAAACTGGAAAGAAGCTTTCTGAGAAACTGCTCTGTGTTCTGTTAATTCATCTCACAGAGTTACATCTTTCCCTTCAAGAAGCCTTTCGCTAAGGCTGTTCTTGTGGAATTGGCAAAGGGATATTTGGAAGTCCATAGAGGGCTATGGTGAAAAAGGAAATATCTTCCGTTCAAAACTGGAAAGAAGCTTTCTGAGAAACTGCTCTGTGTTCTGTTACTTCATCTCACAGAGTTCCATCTTTCCCTTCAAGAAGCCTTTCGCTAAGGCTGTTCTTGTGGAATTGGCAAAGGGATATTTGGAAGCCCATAGAGGGCTATGGTGAAAAAGGAAATATCTTCCGTTCAAAACTGGAAAGAAGCTTTCTGAGAAACTGCTCTGTGTTCTGTTAATTCATCTCACAGAGTTCCATCTTTCCCTTCAAGAAGCCTTTCGCTAAGGCTGTTCTTGTGGAATTGGCAAAGGGATATTTGGAAACCCATAGAGGGCTATGGTGAAAAAGGAAATATCTTCCGTTCAAAACTGGAAAGAAGCTTTCTGTGAAACTGCTTTGTGTTCTGCTAATTCATCTCACAGAGTTACATCTTTCCCTTCAAGAAGCCTTTCGCTAAGGCTGTTCTTGTGGAATTGGCAAAGGGATATTTGGAAGCCCATAGAGGGCTATGGTGAAAAAGGAAATATCTTCCGTTCAAAACTGGAAAGAAGCTTTCTGAGAAACTGCTCTGTGTTCTGTTAATTCATCTCACAGAGTTACATCTTTCCCTTCAAGAAGCCTTTCGCTAAGGCTGTTCTTGTGGAATTGGCAAAGGGATATTTGGAAGCCCATAGAGGGCTTTGGTGAAAAAGGAAATATCTTCCGTTCAAAACTGGAAAGAAGCTTTCTGAGAAACTGCTCTGTGTTCTGTTAATTCATCTCACAGAGTTACAACTTTCCCTTCAAGAAGCCTTTCGCTAAGTCTGTTCTTGTGGAATTGGCAAAGGGATATTTGGAAGCCCATAGAGGGCTATGGTGAAAAAGGAAATATCTTCCGTTCAAAACTGGAAAGAAGCTTTCTGAGAAACTGCTCTGTGTTCTGTTAATTCATCTCACAGAGTTACATCTTTCCCTTCAAGAAGCCTTTCGCTAAGGTTGTTCTTGTGGAATTGGCAAAGGGATATTTGGAAGCCCATAGAGGGCTATGGTGAAAAAGGAAATACCTTCCGTCAAAACTGGAAAGAAGCTTTCTGAGAAACTGCTCCGTGTTCTGTTAATTCATCTCACAGAGTTACATCTTTCCCTTCAAGAAGCCTTTCGCTAAGGCTGTTCTTGTGGAATTGGCAAAGGGATATTTGGAAGCCCATAGAGGGCTATGGTGAAAAAGGAAATATCTTCCGTTCAAAACTGGAAAGAAGCTTTCTGAGAAACTGCTCTGTGTTCTGCTCATTCATCTCACAGAGTTACATTTTTCCCTTAAAGAAGCCTTTCGCTAAGGCTGTTCTTGTGGAATTGGCAAAGGGATATTTGGAAGCCCATAGAGGGCTATGGTGAAAAGGAAATATCTTCCGTTCAAAACTGGAAAGAAGCTTTTGAGAAACTGCTCTGTGTTCTGTTAATTCATCTCACAGAGTTACATCTTTCCCTTCAAGAAGCCTTTCGCTAAGGCTGTTCTTGTGGAATTGGCAAAGGGATATTTGGAAGCCCATACAGGGCTATGGTGAAAAAGGGAATATCTTCCGTTCAAAACTGGAAAGAAGCTTTCTGATAAACTGCTCTGTGTTCTGTTAATTCATCTCACAGAGTTACATCTTTCCCTTCCAGAAGCCTTTCGCTAAGGCTGTTCTTGTGGAATTGTCAAAGGGATATTTGGAAGCCCATAGAGGGCTATGGTGAAAAAGGAAATATCTTCCGTTCAAAACTGGAAAGAAGCTTTCTGAGAAACTGCTCTGTGTTCTGTTAATTCATCTCACAGAGTTACATCTTTCCCTTCAAGAAGCCTTTCGCTAAGGCTGTTCTTGTGGAATTGGCAAAGGGATATTTGGAAGTCCATAGAGGGTTATGGTGAAAAAGGAAATATCTTCCGTTCAAAACTGGAAAGAAGCTTTCTGAGAAACTGCTCTGTGTTCTGTTAATTCATCTCACAGAGTTCCATCTTTCCCTTCAAGAAGCCTTTCGCTAAGGCTGTTCTTGTGGAATTGGCAAAGGGATATTTGGAAGCCCATAGAGGGCTATGGTGAAAAAGGAAATATCTTCCGTTCAAAACTGGAAAGAAGCTTTCTGTGAAACTGCTTTGTGTTCTGCTAATTCATCTCACAGAGTTACATCTTTCCCTTCAAGAAGCCTTTCGCTAAGGCTGTTCTTGTGGAATTGGCAAAGGGATATTTGGAAGCCCATAGAGGGCTATGGTGAAAAAGGAAATATCTTCCGTTCAAAACTGGAAAGAAGCTTTCTGAGAAACTGCTCTGTGTTCTGTTAATTCATCTCACAGAGTTACATCTTTCCCTTCAAGAAGCCTTTCGCTAAGGCTGTTCTTGTGGAATTGGCAAAGGGATATTTGGAAGCCCATAGAGGGCTTTGGTGAAAAAGGAAATATCTTCCGTTCAAAACTGGAAAGAAGCTTTCTGAGAAACTGCTCTGTGTTCTGTTAATTCATCTCACAGAGTTACAACTTTCCCTTCAAGAAGCCTTTCGCTAAGGCTGTTCTTGTGGAATTGGCAAAGGGATATTTGGAAGCCCATAGAGGGCTATGGTGAAAAAGGAAATATCTTCCGTTCAAAACTGGAAAGAAGCTTTCTGAGAAACTGCTCTGTGTTCTGTTAATTCATCTCACAGAGTTACATCTTTCCCTTCAAGAAGCCTTTCGCTAAGGTTGTTCTTGTGGAATTGGCAAAGGGATATTTGGAAGCCCATAGAGGGCTATGGTGAAAAAGGAAATACCTTCCGTCAAAACTGGAAAGAAGCTTTCTGAGAAACTGCTCCGTGTTCTGTTAATTCATCTCACAGAGTTACATCTTTCCCTTCAAGAAGCCTTTCGCTAAGGCTGTTCTTGTGGAATTGGCAAAGGGATATTTGGAAGCCCATAGAGGGCTATGGTGAAAAAGGAAATATCTTCCGTTCAAAACTGGAAAGAAGCTTTCTGAGAAACTGCTCTGTGTTCTGCTCATTCATCTCACAGAGTTACATTTTTCCCTTAAAGAAGCCTTTCGCTAAGGCTGTTCTTGTGGAATTGGCAAAGGGATATTTGGAAGCCCATAGAGGGCTATGGTGAAAAAGGAAATATCTTCCGTTCAAAACTGGAAAGAAGCTTTTGAGAAACTGCTCTGTGTTCTGTTAATTCATCTCACAGAGTTACATCTTTCAATTCAAGAAGCCTTTCGCTAAGGCTGTTCTTGTGGAATTGGCAAAGGGATATTTGGAAGCCCATAGAGGGCTATGGTGAAAAAGGAATTATCTTCCGTTCAAAACTGGAAAGAAGCTTTCTGAGAAACTGCTCTGTGTTCTGTTAATTCATCTCACAGAGTTACATCTTTCCCTTCAAGAAGCCTTTCGCTAAGGTTGTTCTTGTGGAATTGGCAAAGGGATATTTGGAAGCCCATAGAGGGCTATGGTGAAAAAGGAAATATCTTCCGTTCAAAACTGGAAAGAAGCTTTCTGAGAAACTGCTCTGTGTTCTGGTAATTCATCTCACAGAGTTACATCTTTCCCTTCAAGAAACCTTTCGCTAACTCTGTTCTTGTGGAATTGGCAAAGGGATATTTGGAAGCCCGTAGAGGGCTATGGTGAAAAAGGAAATATCTTCCGTTCAAAACTGGAAAGAAGCTTTCAGAGAAACTGCTCTGTGTTCTGTTAATTCATCTCACAGAGTTCCATCTTTCCCTTCAAGAAGCCTTTCGCTAAGGCTGTTCTTGTGGAATTGGCAAAGGGATATTTGGAAGCCCATAGAGGGCTACGGTGAAAAAGGAAATATCTTCCGTTCAAAACTGGAAAGAAGCTTTCTGAGAAACTGCTCTGTGTTCTGTTAATTCATCTCACAGAGTTACATCTTTCCCTTCAAGAAGCCTTTCGCTAAGGCTGTTCTTGTGGAATTGGCAAAGGGATATTTGGAAGCCCATACAGGGCTATGGTGAAAAAGGGAATATCTTCCGTTCAAAACTGGAAAGAAGCTTTCTGAGAAACTGCTCTGTGTTCTGTTAATTCATCTCACAGAGTTACATCTTTCCCTTCCAGAAGCCTTTCGCTAAGGCTGTTCTTGTGGAATTGTCAAAGGGATATTTGGAAGCCCATAGAGGGCTATGGTGAAAAAGGAAATATCTTCCGTTCAAAACTGGAAAGAAGCTTTCTGAGAAACTGCTCTGTGTTCTGTTAATTCATCTCACAGAGTTACATCTTTCCCTTCAAGAAGCCTTTCGCTAAGGCTGTTCTTGTGTAATTGGCAAAGGGATATTTGGAAGTCCATAGAGGGCTATGGTGAAAAAGGAAATATCTTCCGTTCAAAACTGGAAAGAAGCTTTCTGAGAAACTGCTCTGTGTTCTGTTAATTCATCTCACAGAGTTCCATCTTTCCCTTCAAGAAGCCTTTCGCTAAGGCTGTTCTTGTGGAATTGGCAAAGGGATATTTGGAAGCCCATAGAGGGCTATGGTGAAAAAGGAAATATCTTCCGTTCAAAACTGGAAAGAAGCTTTCTGAGAAACTGCTCTGTGTTCTGTTAATTCATCTCACAGAGTTCCATCTTTCCCTTCAAGAAGCCTTTCGCTAAGGCTGTTCTTGTGGAATTGGCAAAGGGATATTTGGAAACCCATAGAGGGCTATGGTGAAAAAGGAAATATCTTCCGTTCAAAACTGGAAAGAAGCTTTCTGAGAAACTGCTCTGTGTTCTGTTAATTCATCTCACAGAGTTACAACTTTCCCTTCAAGAAGCCTTTCGCTAAGGCTGTTCTTGTGGAATTGGCAAAGGGATATTTGGAAGCCCATAGAGGGCTATGGTGAAAAAGGAAATATCTTCCGTTCAAAACTGGAAAGAAGCTTTCTGAGAAACTGCTCTGTGTTCTGTTAATTCATCTCACAGAGTTACATCTTTCCCTTCAAGAAGCCTTTCGCTAAGGTTGTTCTTGTGGAATTGGCAAAGGGATATTTGGAAGCCCATAGAGGGCTATGGTGAAAAAGGAAATACCTTCCGTCAAAACTGGAAAGAAGCTTTCTGAGAAACTGCTCCGTGTTCTGTTAATTCATCTCACAGAGTTACATCTTTCCCTTCAAGAAGCCTTTCGCTAAGGCTGTTCTTGTGGAATTGGCAAAGGGATATTTGGAAGCCCATAGAGGGCTATGGTGAAAAAGGAAATATCTTCCGTTCAAAACTGGAAAGAAGCTTTCTGAGAAACTGCTCTGTGTTCTGCTCATTCATCTCACAGAGTTACATTTTTCCCTTAAAGAAGCCTTTCGCTAAGGCTGTTCTTGTGGAATTGGCAAAGGGATATTTGGAAGCCCATAGAGGGCTATGGTGAAAAAGGAAATATCTTCCGTTCAAAACTGGAAAGAAGCTTTTGAGAAACTGCTCTGTGTTCTGTTAATTCATCTCACAGAGTTACATCTTTCAATCCAAGAAGCCTTTCGCTAAGGCTGTTCTTGTGGAATTGGCAAAGGGATATTTGGAAGCCCATAGAGGGCTATGGTGAAAAAGGAATTATCTTCCGTTCAAAACTGGAAAGAAGCTTTCTGAGAAACTGCTCTGTGTTCTCTTAATTCATCTCACAGAGTTACATCTTTCCCTTCAAGAAGCCTTTCGCTAAGGTTGTTCTTGTGGAATTGGCAAAGGGATATTTGGAAGCCCATAGAGGGCTATGGTGAAAAAGGAAATATCTTCCGTTCAAAACTGGAAAGAAGCTTTCTGAGAAACTGCTCTGTGTTCTGTTAATTCATCTCACAGAGTTACATCTTTCCCTTCAAGAAGCCTTTCGCTAAGGCTGTTCTTGTGGAATTGGCAAAGGGATATTTGGAAGCCCATACAGGGCTATGGTGAAAAAGGGAATATCTTCCGTTCAAAACTGGAAAGAAGCTTTCTGAGAAACTGCTCTGTGTTCTGTTAATTCATCTCACAGAGTTACATCTTTCCCTTCCAGAAGCCTTTCGCTAAGGCTGTTCTTGTGGATTGTCAAAGGGATATTTGGAAGCCCATAGAGGGCTATGGTGAAAAAGGAAATATCTTCCGTTCAAAACTGGAAAGAAGCTTTCTGAGAAACTGCTCTGTGTTCTGTTAATTCATCTCACAGAGTTACATCTTTCCCTTCAAGAAGCCTTTCGCTAAGGCTGTTCTTGTGGAATTGGCAAAGGGATATTTGGAAGTCCATAGAGGGCTATGGTGAAAAAGGAAATATCTTCCGTTCAAAACTGGAAAGAAGCTTTCTGAGAAACTGCTCTGTGTTCTGTTAATTCATCTCACAGAGTTCCATCTTTCCCTTCAAGAAGCCTTTCGCTAAGGCTGTTCTTGTGGAATTGGCAAAGGGATATTTGGAAGCCCATAGAGGGCTATGGTGAAAAAGGAAATATCTTCCGTTCAAAACTGGAAAGAAGCTTTCTGAGAAACTGCTCTGTGTTCTGTTAATTCATCTCACAGAGTTACATCTTTCCCTTCAAGAAGCCTTTCGCTAAGGCTGTTCTTGTGGAATTGGCAAAGGGATATTTGGAAACCCATAGAGGGCTATGGTGAAAAAGGAAATATCTTCCGTTCAAAACTGGAAAGAAGCTTTCTGTGAAACTGCTTTGTGTTCTGCTAATTCATCTCACAGAGTTACATCTTTCCCTTCAAGAAGCCTTTCGCTAAGGCTGTTCTTGTGGAATTGGCAAAGGGATATTTGGAAGCCCATAGAGGGCTATGGTGAAAAAGGAAATATCTTCCGTTCAAAACTGGAAAGAAGCTTTCTGAGAAACTGCTCTGTGTTCTGTTAATTCATCTCACAGAGTTACATCTTTCCCTTCAAGAAGCCTCTCGCTAAGGCTGTTCTTGTGGAATTGGCAAAGGGATATTTGGAAGCCCATAGAGGGCTTTGGTGAAAAAGGAAATATCTTCCGTTCAAAACTGGAAAGAAGCTTTCTGAGAAACTGCTCTGTGTTCTGTTAATTCATCTCACAGAGTTACAACTTTCCCTTCAAGAAGCCTTTCGCTAAGGCTGTTCTTGTGGAATTGGCAAAGGGATATTTGGAAGCCCATAGAGGGCTACGGTGAAAAAGGAAATATCTTCCGTTCAAAACTGGAAAGAAGCTTTCTGAGAAACTGCTCTGTGTTCTGGTAATTCATCTCACAGAGTTACATCTTTCCCTTCAAGAAGCCTTTCGCTAAGGTTGTTCTTGTGGAATTGGCAAAGGGATATTTGGAAGCCCATAGAGGGCTATGGTGAAAAAGGAAATATCTTCCGTTCAAAACTGGAAAGAAGCTTTCTGAGAAACTGCTCTGTGTTCTGTTAATTCATCTCACAGAGTTACATCTTTCCCTTCAAGAAGCCTTTCGCTAAGGCTGTTCTTGTGGAATTGACAAAGGGATATTTAGAAGCCCATAGAGGGCTATGGTGAAAAAGGAAATATCTTCCGTTCAAAACTGGAAAGAAGCTTTCTGAGAAACTGCTCTGTGTTCTGTTAATTCATCTCACAGAGTTACATCTTTCCCTTCAAGAAGCCTTTCGCTAAGGCTGTTCTTGTGGAATTGGCAAAGGGATATTTGGAAGCCCATAGAGGGCTATGGTGAAAAAGGAAATATCTTCCGTTCAAAACTGGAAAGAAGCTTTCTGAGAAACTGCTCTGTGTTCTGTTAATTCATCTCACAGAGTTACATCTTTCCCTTCAAAAGCCTCTCGCTAAATCTGTTCTTGAGGAATTGGCAAAGGGATATTTGGAAGCCCATAGAGGGCTATGGTGTAAAAGGAAATACCTTCCGTTCAAAACTGGAAAGAAGCTTTCTGAGAAACTGCTCTGTGTTCTGTTAATTCATCTCACAGAGTTGCATCTTATCCTTCAAGAAGCCTTTCGCTAAGGCTGTTCTTGTGGAATTGGCAAAGGGATATTTGGAAGCCCATAGAGGGCTATGGTGAAAAAGGAAATATCTTCCGTTCACAACTGGAATGAAGCTTTCTGAGAAACTGCTCTGTGTTCTGTTAATTCATCTCACAGAGTTACATCTTTCCCTTCAAAAGCCTTTCGCTAAGGCTGTTCTTGAGGAATTGGGAAAGGGATATTTGGAAGCCCATAGAGGGCTATTGTGAAAAAGGAAATATCTTCCGTTCAAAACTGGAAAGAAGCTTTCTGAGAAACTGCTCTGTGTTCTGTTAATTCATCACACAGAGTTACATCTTTCCCTTCAAGAAGCCTTTCGCTAAGGCTGTTCTTGTGGAATTGGCAAAGGGATATTTGGAAGCCCATAGAGTTCTATGGTGAAAAAGGAAATATCTTCCGTTCAAAACTGGAAAGAAGCTTTCTGAGAAACTGCTCTGTGTTCTGTTAATTCATCTCACAGAGTTACATCTTTCCCTTCAAGAAGCCTTTCGCTAAGGCTGTTCTTGTGGAATTGGCAAAGGGATATTTGGAAGCCCATAGAGGGCTTTGGTGAAAAAGGAAATATCTTCCGTTCAAAACTGGAAAGAAGCTTTCTGAGAAACTGCTCTGTGTTCTGTTAATTCATCTCACAGAGTTACAACTTTCCCTTCAAGAAGCCTTTCGCTAAGTCTGTTCTTGTGGAATTGGCAAAGGGATATTTGGAAGCCCATAGAGGGCTATGGTGAAAAAGGAAATATCTTCCGTTCAAAACTGGAAAGAAGCTTTCTGAGAAACTGCTCTGTGTTCTGTTAATTCATCTCACAGAGTTACATCTTTCCCTTCAAGAAGCCTTTCGCTAAGGTTGTTCTTGTGGAATTGGCAAAGGGATATTTGGAAGCCCATAGAGGGCTATGGTGAAAAAGGAAATACCTTCCGTCAAAACTGGAAAGAAGCTTTCTGAGAAACTGCTCCGTGTTCTGTTAATTCATCTCACAGAGTTACATCTTTCCCTTCAAGAAGCCTTTCGCTAAGGCTGTTCTTGTGGAATTGGCAAAGGGATATTTGGAAGCCCATAGAGGGCTATGGTGAAAAAGGAAATATCTTCCGTTCAAAACTGGAAAGAAGCTTTCTGAGAAACTGCTCTGTGTTCTGCTCATTCATCTCACAGAGTTACATTTTTCCCTTAAAGAAGCCTTTCGCTAAGGCTGTTCTTGTGGAATTGGCAAAGGGATATTTGGAAGCCCATAGAGGGCTATGGTGAAAAGGAAATATCTTCCGTTCAAAACTGGAAAGAAGCTTTTGAGAAACTGCTCTGTGTTCTGTTAATTCATCTCACAGAGTTACATCTTTCCCTTCAAGAAGCCTTTCGCTAAGGCTGTTCTTGTGGAATTGGCAAAGGGATATTTGGAAGCCCATACAGGGCTATGGTGAAAAAGGGAATATCTTCCGTTCAAAACTGGAAAGAAGCTTTCTGATAAACTGCTCTGTGTTCTGTTAATTCATCTCACAGAGTTACATCTTTCCCTTCCAGAAGCCTTTCGCTAAGGCTGTTCTTGTGGAATTGTCAAAGGGATATTTGGAAGCCCATAGAGGGCTATGGTGAAAAAGGAAATATCTTCCGTTCAAAACTGGAAAGAAGCTTTCTGAGAAACTGCTCTGTGTTCTGTTAATTCATCTCACAGAGTTACATCTTTCCCTTCAAGAAGCCTTTCGCTAAGGCTGTTCTTGTGGAATTGGCAAAGGGATATTTGGAAGTCCATAGAGGGTTATGGTGAAAAAGGAAATATCTTCCGTTCAAAACTGGAAAGAAGCTTTCTGAGAAACTGCTCTGTGTTCTGTTAATTCATCTCACAGAGTTCCATCTTTCCCTTCAAGAAGCCTTTCGCTAAGGCTGTTCTTGTGGAATTGGCAAAGGGATATTTGGAAGCCCATAGAGGGCTATGGTGAAAAAGGAAATATCTTCCGTTCAAAACTGGAAAGAAGCTTTCTGTGAAACTGCTTTGTGTTCTGCTAATTCATCTCACAGAGTTACATCTTTCCCTTCAAGAAGCCTTTCGCTAAGGCTGTTCTTGTGGAATTGGCAAAGGGATATTTGGAAGCCCATAGAGGGCTATGGTGAAAAAGGAAATATCTTCCGTTCAAAACTGGAAAGAAGCTTTCTGAGAAACTGCTCTGTGTTCTGTTAATTCATCTCACAGAGTTACATCTTTCCCTTCAAGAAGCCTTTCGCTAAGGCTGTTCTTGTGGAATTGGCAAAGGGATATTTGGAAGCCCATAGAGGGCTATGGTGAAAAAGGAAATACCTTCCGTCAAAACTGGAAAGAAGCTTTCTGAGAAACTGCTCCGTGTTCTGTTAATTCATCTCACAGAGTTACATCTTTCCCTTCAAGAAGCCTTTCGCTAAGGCTGTTCTTGTGGAATTGGCAAAGGGATATTTGGAAGCCCATAGAGGGCTATGGTGAAAAAGGAAATATCTTCCGTTCAAAACTGGAAAGAAGCTTTCTGAGAAACTGCTCTGTGTTCTGCTCATTCATCTCACAGAGTTACATTTTTCCCTTAAAGAAGCCTTTCGCTAAGGCTGTTCTTGTGGAATTGGCAAAGGGATATTTGGAAGCCCATAGAGGGCTATGGTGAAAAAGGAAATATCTTCCGTTCAAAACTGGAAAGAAGCTTTTGAGAAACTGCTCTGTGTTCTGTTAATTCATCTCACAGAGTTACATCTTTCAATTCAAGAAGCCTTTCGCTAAGGCTGTTCTTGTGGAATTGGCAAAGGGATATTTGGAAGCCCATAGAGGGCTATGGTGAAAAAGGAATTATCTTCCGTTCAAAACTGGAAAGAAGCTTTCTGAGAAACTGCTCTGTGTTCTGTTAATTCATCTCACAGAGTTACATCTTTCCCTTCAAGAAGCCTTTCGCTAAGGTTGTTCTTGTGGAATTGGCAAAGGGATATTTGGAAGCCCATAGAGGGCTATGGTGAAAAAGGAAATATCTTCCGTTCAAAACTGGAAAGAAGCTTTCTGAGAAACTGCTCTGTGTTCTGGTAATTCATCTCACAGAGTTACATCTTTCCCTTCAAGAAACCTTTCGCTAACTCTGTTCTTGTGGAATTGGCAAAGGGATATTTGGAAGCCCGTAGAGGGCTATGGTGAAAAAGGAAATATCTTCCGTTCAAAACTGGAAAGAAGCTTTCAGAGAAACTGCTCTGTGTTCTGTTAATTCATCTCACAGAGTTCCATCTTTCCCTTCAAGAAGCCTTTCGCTAAGGCTGTTCTTGTGGAATTGGCAAAGGGATATTTGGAAGCCCATAGAGGGCTACGGTGAAAAAGGAAATATCTTCCGTTCAAAACTGGAAAGAAGCTTTCTGAGAAACTGCTCTGTGTTCTGTTAATTCATCTCACAGAGTTACATCTTTCCCTTCAAGAAGCCTTTCGCTAAGGCTGTTCTTGTGGAATTGGCAAAGGGATATTTGGAAGCCCATACAGGGCTATGGTGAAAAAGGGAATATCTTCCGTTCAAAACTGGAAAGAAGCTTTCTGAGAAACTGCTCTGTGTTCTGTTAATTCATCTCACAGAGTTACATCTTTCCCTTCCAGAAGCCTTTCGCTAAGGCTGTTCTTGTGGAATTGTCAAAGGGATATTTGGAAGCCCATAGAGGGCTATGGTGAAAAAGGAAATATCTTCCGTTCAAAACTGGAAAGAAGCTTTCTGAGAAACTGCTCTGTGTTCTGTTAATTCATCTCACAGAGTTACATCTTTCCCTTCAAGAAACCTTTCGCTAAGGCTGTTCTTGTGTAATTGGCAAAGGGATATTTGGAAGTCCATAGAGGGCTATGGTGAAAAAGGAAATATCTTCCGTTCAAAACTGGAAAGAAGCTTTCTGAGAAACTGCTCTGTGTTCTGTTAATTCATCTCACAGAGTTCCATCTTTCCCTTCAAGAAGCCTTTCGCTAAGGCTGTTCTTGTGGAATTGGCAAAGGGATATTTGGAAGCCCATAGAGGGCTATGGTGAAAAAGGAAATATCTTCCGTTCAAAACTGGAAAGAAGCTTTCTGAGAAACTGCTCTGTGTTCTGTTAATTCATCTCACAGAGTTCCATCTTTCCCTTCAAGAAGCCTTTCGCTAAGGCTGTTCTTGTGGAATTGGCAAAGGGATATTTGGAAACCCATAGAGGGCTATGGTGAAAAAGGAAATATCTTCCGTTCAAAACTGGAAAGAAGCTTTCTGAGAAACTGCTCTGTGTTCTGTTAATTCATCTCACAGAGTTACAACTTTCCCTTCAAGAAGCCTTTCGCTAAGGCTGTTCTTGTGGAATTGGCAAAGGGATATTTGGAAGCCCATAGAGGGCTATGGTGAAAAAGGAAATATCTTCCGTTCAAAACTGGAAAGAAGCTTTCTGAGAAACTGCTCTGTGTTCTGTTAATTCATCTCACAGAGTTACATCTTTCCCTTCAAGAAGCCTTTCGCTAAGGTTGTTCTTGTGGAATTGGCAAAGGGATATTTGGAAGCCCATAGAGGGCTATGGTGAAAAAGGAAATACCTTCCGTCAAAACTGGAAAGAAGCTTTCTGAGAAACTGCTCCGTGTTCTGTTAATTCATCTCACAGAGTTACATCTTTCCCTTCAAGAAGCCTTTCGCTAAGGCTGTTCTTGTGGAATTGGCAAAGGGATATTTGGAAGCCCATAGAGGGCTATGGTGAAAAAGGAAATATCTTCCGTTCAAAACTGGAAAGAAGCTTTCTGAGAAACTGCTCTGTGTTCTGCTCATTCATCTCACAGAGTTACATTTTTCCCTTAAAGAAGCCTTTCGCTAAGGCTGTTCTTGTGGAATTGGCAAAGGGATATTTGGAAGCCCATAGAGGGCTATGGTGAAAAAGGAAATATCTTCCGTTCAAAACTGGAAAGAAGCTTTTGAGAAACTGCTCTGTGTTCTGTTAATTCATCTCACAGAGTTACATCTTTCAATCCAAGAAGCCTTTCGCTAAGGCTGTTCTTGTGGAATTGGCAAAGGGATATTTGGAAGCCCATAGAGGGCTATGGTGAAAAAGGAATTATCTTCCGTTCAAAACTGGAAAGAAGCTTTCTGAGAAACTGCTCTGTGTTCTCTTAATTCATCTCACAGAGTTACATCTTTCCCTTCAAGAAGCCTTTCGCTAAGGTTGTTCTTGTGGAATTGGCAAAGGGATATTTGGAAGCCCATAGAGGGCTATGGTGAAAAAGGAAATATCTTCCGTTCAAAACTGGAAAGAAGCTTTCTGAGAAACTGCTCTGTGTTCTGTTAATTCATCTCACAGAGTTACATCTTTCCCTTCAAGAAGCCTTTCGCTAAGGCTGTTCTTGTGGAATTGGCAAAGGGATATTTGGAAGCCCATACAGGGCTATGGTGAAAAAGGGAATATCTTCCGTTCAAAACTGGAAAGAAGCTTTCTGAGAAACTGCTCTGTGTTCTGTTAATTCATCTCACAGAGTTACATCTTTCCCTTCCAGAAGCCTTTCGCTAAGGCTGTTCTTGTGGATTGTCAAAGGGATATTTGGAAGCCCATAGAGGGCTATGGTGAAAAAGGAAATATCTTCCGTTCAAAACTGGAAAGAAGCTTTCTGAGAAACTGCTCTGTGTTCTGTTAATTCATCTCACAGAGTTACATCTTTCCCTTCAAGAAGCCTTTCGCTAAGGCTGTTCTTGTGGAATTGGCAAAGGGATATTTGGAAGTCCATAGAGGGCTATGGTGAAAAAGGAAATATCTTCCGTTCAAAACTGGAAAGAAGCTTTCTGAGAAACTGCTCTGTGTTCTGTTAATTCATCTCACAGAGTTCCATCTTTCCCTTCAAGAAGCCTTTCGCTAAGGCTGTTCTTGTGGAATTGGCAAAGGGATATTTGGAAGCCCATAGAGGGCTATGGTGAAAAAGGAAATATCTTCCGTTCAAAACTGGAAAGAAGCTTTCTGAGAAACTGCTCTGTGTTCTGTTAATTCATCTCACAGAGTTACATCTTTCCCTTCAAGAAGCCTTTCGCTAAGGCTGTTCTTGTGGAATTGGCAAAGGGATATTTGGAAACCCATAGAGGGCTATGGTGAAAAAGGAAATATCTTCCGTTCAAAACTGGAAAGAAGCTTTCTGTGAAACTGCTTTGTGTTCTGCTAATTCATCTCACAGAGTTACATCTTTCCCTTCAAGAAGCCTTTCGCTAAGGCTGTTCTTGTGGAATTGGCAAAGGGATATTTGGAAGCCCATAGAGGGCTATGGTGAAAAAGGAAATATCTTCCGTTCAAAACTGGAAAGAAGCTTTCTGAGAAACTGCTCTGTGTTCTGTTAATTCATCTCACAGAGTTACATCTTTCCCTTCAAGAAGCCTCTCGCTAAGGCTGTTCTTGTGGAATTGGCAAAGGGATATTTGGAAGCCCATAGAGGGCTTTGGTGAAAAAGGAAATATCTTCCGTTCAAAACTGGAAAGAAGCTTTCTGAGAAACTGCTCTGTGTTCTGTTAATTCATCTCACAGAGTTACAACTTTCCCTTCAAGAAGCCTTTCGCTAAGGCTGTTCTTGTGGAATTGGCAAAGGGATATTTGGAAGCCCATAGAGGGCTACGGTGAAAAAGGAAATATCTTCCGTTCAAAACTGGAAAGAAGCTTTCTGAGAAACTGCTCTGTGTTCTGGTAATTCATCTCACAGAGTTACATCTTTCCCTTCAAGAAGCCTTTCGCTAAGGTTGTTCTTGTGGAATTGGCAAAGGGATATTTGGAAGCCCATAGAGGGCTATGGTGAAAAAGGAAATATCTTCCGTTCAAAACTGGAAAGAAGCTTTCTGAGAAACTGCTCTGTGTTCTGTTAATTCATCTCACAGAGTTACATCTTTCCCTTCAAGAAGCCTTTCGCTAAGGCTGTTCTTGTGGAATTGACAAAGGGATATTTAGAAGCCCATAGAGGGCTATGGTGAAAAAGGAAATATCTTCCGTTCAAAACTGGAAAGAAGCTTTCTGAGAAACTGCTCTGTGTTCTGTTAATTCATCTCACAGAGTTACATCTTTCCCTTCAAGAAGCCTTTCGCTAAGGCTGTTCTTGTGGAATTGGCAAAGGGATATTTGGAAGCCCATAGAGGGCTATGGTGAAAAAGGAAATATCTTCCGTTCAAAACTGGAAAGAAGCTTTCTGAGAAACTGCTCTGTGTTCTGTTAATTCATCTCACAGAGTTACATCTTTCCCTTCAAAAGCCTCTCGCTAAATCTGTTCTTGAGGAATTGGCAAAGGGATATTTGGAAGCCCATAGAGGGCTATGGTGTAAAAGGAAATACCTTCCGTTCAAAACTGGAAAGAAGCTTTCTGAGAAACTGCTCTGTGTTCTGTTAATTCATCTCACAGAGTTGCATCTTATCCTTCAAGAAGCCTTTCGCTAAGGCTGTTCTTGTGGAATTGGCAAAGGGATATTTGGAAGCCCATAGAGGGCTATGGTGAAAAAGGAAATATCTTCCGTTCACAACTGGAATGAAGCTTTCTGAGAAACTGCTCTGTGTTCTGTTAATTCATCTCACAGAGTTACATCTTTCCCTTCAAAAGCCTTTCGCTAAGGCTGTTCTTGAGGAATTGGGAAAGGGATATTTGGAAGCCCATAGAGGGCTATTGTGAAAAAGGAAATATCTTCCGTTCAAAACTGGAAAGAAGCTTTCTGAGAAACTGCTCTGTGTTCTGTTAATTCATCACACAGAGTTACATCTTTCCCTTCAAGAAGCCTTTCGCTAAGGCTGTTCTTGTGGAATTGGCAAAGGGATATTTGGAAGCCCATAGAGTTCTATGGTGAAAAAGGAAATATCTTCCGTTCAAAACTGGAAAGAAGCTTTCTGAGAAACTGCTCTGTGTTCTGTTAATTCATCTCACAGAGTTACATCTTTCCCTTCAAGAAGCCTTTCGCTAAGGCTGTTCTTGTGGAATTGGCAAAGGGATATTTGGAAGCCCATAGAGGGCTATGGTGAAAAAGGAAATATCGTCCGTTCAAAACTGGAAAGAAGCTTTCTGAGAAACTGCTCTGTGTTCTGTTAATTCATCTCACAGAGTTACATCTTTCCCTTCAAGAAGCCTTTCACTAAGGCTGTTCTTGTGGAATTGGCAAAGGGATATTTGGAAGCCTTAGAGGGCTATGGTGAAAAAGGAAATATCTTCCGTTCAAATCTGGAAAGAAGCTTTCTGAGAAACTGCTGTGTGTTCTGTTAATTCATCTCACAGAGTTACGTCTTTCCCTTCAAGAAGCCTTTCGCTAAGGCTGTTCTTGTGGAATTGGCAAATGGATATTTGGAAGCCCATAGAGGGCTATGGTGAAAAAGGAAATATCTTCCGTTCAAAACTGGAAAGAAGCTTTCTGAGAAACTGCTCTGTGTTCTGTTAATTCATCTCACAGAGTTACATCGTTCCCTTCAAGAAGCCTTTCGCTAAGGCTGTTCTTGTGCAGTTGGCAAAGGGATATTTGGAAGCCCATAGAGGGCTATGGTGAAAAAGTAAATATCTTCCGTTCAAAACTGGAAAGAAGCTTTCTGAGAAACTGTTCTGTGTTCTGTTAATTCATCTCACAGAGTTACATCTTTCCCTTCAAGAAGCCTTTCGCTAAGGCTGTTCTTGTGGAATTGGCAAAGGGATATTTGGAAGCCCATAGAGGGCTATGGTGAAAAAGGAAATATCTTCCGTTCAAAACTGGAAAGAAGCTTTCTGAGAAACTGCTCTGTTTTCTGTTAATTCATCTCACAGAGTTACATCTTTCCTTCATAAGCCTTTCTCTAAGGCTGTTCTTGAGGAATTGGCAAAGGGATAATAGGAAGCCCATAGAAGGCTATTGTGAAAAAGGAAATATCTTCCGTTCAAAACTGGAAAGAAGCTTTCTGAGAAACTGCTCTGTGTTCTGTTAATTCATCTCACAGAGTTACATCTTTCCCTTCAAGAAGCCTTTCGCTAAGGCTGTTCTTGTGGAATTGGCAAAGGGATATTTGGAAGCCCATAGAGGGCTATGGTGAAAAAGGAAATATCTTCCGTTCAAAACTGGAAAGAAGCTTTCTGAGAAACTGCTGTGTGTTCTGTTAATTCATCTCACAGAGTTACATCTTTCCCTTCAAGAAGCCTTTCGCTAAGGCTGTTCTTGTGGAATTGGCAAAGGGATATTTGGAAGCCCATAGAGGGCTATGGTAAAAAAGGAAATATCTTCCGTTCAAAACTGGAAAGAAGCTTTCTGAGAAAGTGCTCTGTGTTCTGTTCATTCATCTCACAGAGTTACATCTTTCCCTTCAAGAAGCCTTTCGCTAAGGCTGTTCTTCTGGAATTGGCAAAGGGATATTTGGAAGCCCATAGAGGGCTATGGTGAAAAAGGAAATATCTTCCGTTCAAAACTGGAAAGAAGCTTTCTGAGAAACTGCTTTGTGTTCTGCTAATTCATCTCACAGAGTTCCATCTTTCCCTTCAAGAAGCCTTTCGCTAAGGCTGTTCTTGTGGAATTGGCAAAGGGATATTTGGAAGCCCATAGAGGGCTATGGTGAAAAAGGAAATATCTTCCGTTCAAAACTGGAAAGAAGCTTTCTGAGAAACTGCTCTGTGTTCTGTTAATTCATCTCACAGAGTTACTTCTTTCCCTTCAAGAAGCCTTTCGCTAAGGCTGTTCTTGTGGAATTGGCAAAGGGATATTTGGAAGCCCATAGAGGGCTATGGTGAAAAAGGAAATATCTTCCGTTCAAAACTGGAAAGAAGCTTTCTGAGAAACTCCTTTGTGTTCTGCTAATTCATCTCACAGAGTTACATCTTTCCCTTCAAGAAGCCTTTCGCTAAGGCTGTTCTTGTGGAATTGGCAAAGGGATATTTGGAAGCACATAGAGGGCTATGGTGAAAAAGGAAATATCTTCCGTTCAAAACTGGAAAGAAGCTTTCTGAGAAACTGCTCTGTGTTCTGTTAATTCATCTCACAGAGTTACATCTTTCCCTTCAAGAAGCCTTTCGCTAAGGCTGTTCTTGTGGAATTGGCAAAGGGATATTTGGAAGCCCATAGAGGGCTTTGGTGAAAAAGGAAATATCTTCCGTTCAAAACTGGAAAGAAGCTTTCTGAGAAACTGCTCTGTGTTCTGTTAATTCATCTCACAGAGTTACAACTTTCCCTTCAAGAAGCCTTTCGCTAAGGCTGTTCTTGTGGAATTGGCAAAGGGATATTTGGAAGCCCATAGAGGGCTATGGTGAAAAAGGAAATATCTTCCGTTCAAAACTGGAAAGAAGCTTTTGAGAAACTGCTCTATGTTCTGTTAATTCATCTCACAGAGTTACATCTTTCAATCCAAGAAGCCTTTCGCTAAGGCTGTTCTTGTGGAATTGGCAAAGGGATATTTGGAAGCCCATAGAGGGCTATGGTGAAAAAGGAATTATCTTCCGTTCAAAACTGGAAAGAAGCTTTCTGAGAAACTGCTCTGTGTTCTCTTAATTCATCTCACAGAGTTACATCTTTCCCTTCAAGAAGCCTTTCGCTAAGGTTGTTCTTGTGGAATTGGCAAAGGGATATTTGGAAGCCCATAGAGGGCTATGGTGAAAAAGGAAATATCTTCCGTTCAAAACTGGAAAGAAGCTTTCTGAGAAACTGCTCTGTGTTCTGGTAATTCATCTCACAGAGTTACATCTTTCCCTTCAAGAAACCTTTCGCTAACTCTGTTCTTGTGGAATTGGCAAAGGGATATTTGGAAGCCCGTAGAGGGCTATGGTGAAAAAGGAAATATCTTCCGTTCAAAACTGGAAAGAAGCTTTCAGAGAAACTGCTCTGTGTTCTGTTAATTCATCTCACAGAGTTACATCTTTCCCTTCAAGAAGCCTTTCGCTAAAGCTGTTCTTGTGGAATTGGCAAAGGGATATTTGGAAGCCCATAGAGGGCTACGGTGAAAAAGGAAATATCTTCCGTTCAAAACTGGAAAGAAGCTTTCTGAGAAACTGCTCTGTGTTCTGTTAATTCATCTCACAGAGTTACATCTTTCCCTTCAAGAAGCCTTTCGCTAAGGCTGTTCTTGTGGAATTGGCAAAGGGATATTTGGAAGCCCATACAGGGCTATGGTGAAAAAGGGAATATCTTCCGTTCAAAACTGGAAAGAAGCTTTCTGAGAAACTGCTCTGTGTTCTGTTAATTCATCTCACAGAGTTACATCTTTCCCTTCCAGAAGCCTTTCGCTAAGGCTGTTCTTGTGGAATTGTCAAAGGGATATTTGGAAGCCCATACAGGGCTATGGTGAAAAAGGAAATATCTTCCGTTCAAAACTGGAAAGAAGCTTTCTGAGAAACTGCTCTGTGTTCTGTTAATTCATCTCACAGAGTTACATCTTTCCCTTCAAGAAGCCTTTCGCTAAGGCTGTTCTTGTGGAATTGGCAAAGGGATATTTGGAAGTCCATAGAGGGCTATGGTGAAAAAGGAAATATCTTCCGTTCAAAACTGGAAAGAAGCTTTCTGAGAAACTGCTCTGTGTTCTGTTAATTCATCTCACAGAGTTCCATCTTTCCCTTCAAGAAGCCTTTCGCTAAGGCTGTTCTTGTGGAATTGGCAAAGGGATATTTGGAAGCCCATAGAGGGCTATGGTGAAAAAGGAAATATCTTCCGTTCAAAACTGGAAAGAAGCTTTCTGAGAAACTGCTCTGTGTTCTGTTAATTCATCTCACAGAGTTCCATCTTTCCCTTCAAGAAGCCTTTCGCTAAGGCTGTTCTTGTGGAATTGGCAAAGGGATATTTGGAAACCCATAGAGGGCTATGGTGAAAAAGGAAATATCTTCCGTTCAAAACTGGAAAGAAGCTTTCTGTGAAACTGCTTTGTGTTCTGCTAATTCATCTCACAGAGTTACATCTTTCCCTTCAAGAAGCCTTTCGCTAAGGCTGTTCTTGTGGAATTGGCAAAGGGATATTTGGAAGCCCATAGAGGGCTATGGTGAAAAAGGAAATATCTTCCGTTCAAAACTGGAAAGAAGCTTTCTGAGAAACTGCTCTGTGTTCTGTTAATTCATCTCACAGAGTTACATCTTTCCCTTCAAGAAGCCTCTCGCTAAGGCTGTTCTTGTGGAATTGGCAAAGGGATATTTGGAAGCCCATAGAGGGCTTTGGTGAAAAAGGAAATATCTTCCGTTCAAAACTGGAAAGAAGCTTTCTGAGAAACTGCTCTGTGTTCTGTTAATTCATCTCACAGAGTTACAACTTTCCCTTCAAGAAGCCTTTCGCTAAGGCTGTTCTTGTGGAATTGGCAAAGGGATATTTGGAAGCCCATAGAGGGCTATGGTGAAAAAGGAAATATCTTCCGTTCAAAACTGGAAAGAAGCTTTCTGAGAAACTGCTCTGTGTTCTGTTAATTCATCTCACAGAGTTACATCTTTCCCTTCAAGAAGCCTTTCGCTAAGGTTGTTCTTGTGGAATTGGCAAAGGGATATTTGGAAGCCCATAGAGGGCTATGGTGAAAAAGGAAATACCTTCCGTCAAAACTGGAAAGAAGCTTTCTGAGAAACTGCTCCGTGTTCTGTTAATTCATCTCACAGAGTTACATCTTTCCCTTCAAGAAGCCTTTCGCTAAGGCTGTTCTTGTGGAATTGGCAAAGGGATATTTGGAAGCCCATAGAGGGCTACGGTGAAAAAGGAAATATCTTCCGTTCAAAACTGGAAAGAAGCTTTCTGAGAAACTGCTCTGTGTTCTGCTCATTCATCTCACAGAGTTACATTTTTCCCTTAAAGAAGCCTTTCGCTAAGGCTGTTCTTGTGGAATTGGCAAAGGGATATTTGGAAGCCCATAGAGGGCTATGGTGAAAAAGGAAATATCTTCCGTTCAAAACTGGAAAGAAGCTTTTGAGAAACTGCTCTGTGTTCTGTTAATTCATCTCACAGAGTTACATCTTTCAATCCAAGAAGCCTTTCGCTAAGGCTGTTCTTGTGGAATTGGCAAAGGGATATTTGGAAGCCCATAGAGGGCTATGGTGAAAAAGGAATTATCTTCCGTTCAAAACTGGAAAGAAGCTTTCTGAGAAACTGCTCTGTGTTCTCTTAATTCATCTCACAGAGTTACATCTTTCCCTTCAAGAAGCCTTTCGCTAAGGTTGTTCTTGTGGAATTGGCAAAGGGATATTTGGAAGCCCATAGAGGGCTATGGTGAAAAAGGAAATATCTTCCGTTCAAAACTGGAAAGAAGCTTTCTGAGAAACTGCTCTGTGTTCTGGTAATTCATCTCACAGAGTTACATCTTTCCCTTCAAGAAACCTTTCGCTAACTCTGTTCTTGTGGAATTGGCAAAGGGATATTTGGAAGCCCGTAGAGGGCTATGGTGAAAAAGGAAATATCTTCCGTTCAAAACTGGAAAGAAGCTTTCAGAGAAACTGCTCTGTGTTCTGTTAATTCATCTCACAGAGTTACATCTTTCCCTTCAAGAAGCCTTTCGCTAAGGCTGTTCTTGTGGAATTGGCAAAGGGATATTTGGAAGCCCATAGAGGGCTACGGTGAAAAAGGAAATATCTTCCGTTCAAAACTGGAAAGAAGCTTTCTGAGAAACTGCTCTGTGTTCTGTTAATTCATCTCACAGAGTTACATCTTTCCCTTCAAGAAGCCTTTCGCTAAGGCTGTTCTTGTGGAATTGGCAAAGGGATATTTGGAAGCCCATACAGGGCTATGGTGAAAAAGGGAATATCTTCCGTTCAAAACTGGAAAGAAGCTTTCTGAGAAACTGCTCTGTGTTCTGTTAATTCATCTCACAGAGTTACATCTTTCCCTTCCAGAAGCCTTTCGCTAAGGCTGTTCTTGTGGAATTGTCAAAGGGATATTTGGAAGCCCATAGAGGGCTATGGTGAAAAAGGAAATATCTTCCGTTCAAAACTGGAAAGAAGCTTTCTGAGAAACTGCTCTGTGTTCTGTTAATTCATCTCACAGAGTTACATCTTTCCCTTCAAGAAGCCTTTCGCTAAGGCTGTTCTTGTGGAATTGGCAAAGGGATATTTGGAAGTCCATAGAGGGCTATGGTGAAAAAGGAAATATCTTCCGTTCAAAACTGGAAAGAAGCTTTCTGAGAAACTGCTCTGTGTTCTGTTAATTCATCTCACAGAGTTCCATCTTTCCCTTCAAGAAGCCTTTCGCTAAGGCTGTTCTTGTGGAATTGGCAAAGGGATATTTGGAAGCCCATAGAGGGCTATGGTGAAAAAGGAAATATCTTCCGTTCAAAACTGGAAAGAAGCTTTCTGAGAAACTGCTCTGTGTTCTGTTAATTCATCTCACAGAGTTCCATCTTTCCCTTCATGAAGCCTTTCGCTAAGGCTGTTCTTGTGGAATTGGCAAAGGGATATTTGGAAACCCATAGAGGGCTATGGTGAAAAAGGAAATATCTTCCCTTCAAAACTGGAAAGAAGCTTTCTGTGAAACTGCTCTGTGTTCTGCTAATTCATCTCACAGAGTTACATCTTTCCCTTCAAGAAGCCTTTCGCTAAGGCTGTTCTTGTGGAATTGGCAAAGGGATATTTGGAAGCCCATAGAGGGCTATGGTGAAAAAGGAAATATCTTCCGTTCAAAACTGGAAAGAAGCTTTCTGAGAAACTGCTCTGTGTTCTGTTAATTCATCTCACAGAGTTACATCTTTCCCTTCAAGAAGCCTCTCGCTAAGGCTGTTCTTGTGGAATTGGCAAAGGGATATTTGGAAGCCCATAGAGGGCTTTGGTGAAAAAGGAAATATCTTCCGTTCAAAACTGGAAAGAAGCTTTCTGAGAAACTGCTCTGTGTTCTGTTAATTCATCTCACAGAGTTACAACTTTCCCTTCAAGAAGCCTTTCGCTAAGGCTGTTCTTGTGGAATTGGCAAAGGGATATTTGGAAGCCCATAGAGGGCTACGGTGAAAAAGGAAATATCTTCCGTTCAAAACTGGAAAGAAGCTTTCTGAGAAACTGCTCTGTGTTCTGGTAATTCATCTCACAGAGTTACATCTTTCCCTTCAAGAAGCCTTTCGCTAAGGTTGTTCTTGTGGAATTGGCAAAGGGATATTTGGAAGCCCATAGAGGGCTATGGTGAAAAAGGAAATATCTTCCGTTCAAAACTGGAAAGAAGCTTTCTGAGAAACTGCTCTGTGTTCTGTTAATTCATCTCACAGAGTTACATCTTTCCCTTCAAGAAGCCTTTCGCTAAGGCTGTTCTTGTGGAATTGACAAAGGGATATTTGGAAGCCCATAGAGGGCTATGGTGAAAAAGGAAATATCTTCCGTTCAAAACTGGAAAGAAGCTTTCTGAGAAACTGCTCTGTGTTCTGTTAATTCATCTCACAGAGTTACATCTTTCCCTTCAAGAAGCCTTTCGCTAAGGCTGTTCTTGTGGAATTGGCAAAGGGATATTTGGAAGCCCATAGAGGGCTATGGTGAAAAAGGAAATATCTTCCGTTCAAAACTGGAAAGAAGCTTTCTGAGAAACTGCTCTGTGTTCTGTTAATTCATCTCACAGAGTTACATCTTTCCCTTCAAAAGCCTCTCGCTAAATCTGTTCTTGAGGAATTTTCAAAGGGATATTTGGAAGCCCATAGAGGGCTATGGTGTAAAAGGAAATACCTTCCGTTCAAAACTGGAAAGAAGCTTTCTGAGAAACTGCTCTGTGTTCTGTTAATTCATCTCACAGAGTTGCATCTTATCCTTCAAGAAGCCTTTCGCTAAGGCTGTTCTTGTGGAATTGGCAAAGGGATATTTGGAAGCCCATAGAGGGCTATGGTGAAAAAGGAAATATCTTCCGTTCACAACTGGAATGAAGCTTTCTGAGAAACTGCTCTGTGTTCTGTTAATTCATCTCACAGAGTTACATCTTTCCCTTCAAAAGCCTTTGGCTAAGGCTGTTCTTGAGGAATTGGGAAAGGGATATTTGGAAGCCCATAGAGGGCTATTGTGAAAAAGGAAATATCTTCCGTTCAAAACTGGAAAGAAGCTTTCTGAGAAACTGCTCTGTGTTCTGTTAATTCATCACACAGAGTTACATCTTTCCCTTCAAGAAGCCTTTCGCTAAGGCTGTTCTTGTGGAATTGGCAAAGGGATATTTGGAAGCCCATAGAGTTCTATGGTGAAAAAGGAAATATCTTCCGTTCAAAACTGGAAAGAAGCTTTCTGAGAAACTGCTCTGTGTTCTGTTAATTCATCTCACAGAGTTACATCTTTCCCTTCAAGAAGCCTTTCGCTAAGGCTGTTATTGTGGAATTGGCAAAGGGATATTTTGAAGCCCATAGAGGGCTATGGTGAAAAAGGAAATATCGTCCGTTCAAAACTGGAAAGAAGCTTTCTGAGAAACTGCTCTGTGTTCTGTTAATTCATCTCACAGAGTTACATCTTTCCCTTCAAGAAGCCTTTCGCTAAGGCTGTTCTTGTGGAATTGGCAAAGGGATATTTGGAAGCCCTTAGAGGGCTATGGTGAAAAAGGAAATATCTTCGGTTCAAAACTGGAAAGAAGCTTTCTGAGAAACTGCTTTGTGTTCTCCTAATTCATCTCACAGAGTTACATCTTTCCCTTCAAGAAGCCTTTCGCTAAGGCTGTTCTTGTGGAATTGGCAAAGGGATATTTGGAAGCCCATAGAGGGCTATGGTGAAAAAGGAAATATCTTCCGTTCAAAACTGGAAAGAAGCTTTCTGAGAAACTGCTCTGTGTTCTGTTAATTCATCTCACAGAGTTACATCTTTCCCTTCAAGATGCCTTTCGCTAAGGCTGTTCTTGTGGAATTGGCAAAGGGATATTTGGAAGCCCATAGAGGGCTATGGTGAAAAAGGAAATATCTTCCGTTCAAAACTGGAAAGAAGCTTTCTGAGAAACTGCTCTGTGTTCTGGTAATTCATCTCACAGAGTTACATCTTTCCCTTCAAGAAGCCTTTCGCTAAGGCTGTTCTTGTGGAATTGGCAAAGGGATATTTGGAAGCCTTAGAGGGCTATGGTGAAAAAGGAAATATCTTCCGTTCAAATCTGGAAAGAAGCTTTCTGAGAAACTGCTGTGTGTTCTGTTAATTCATCTCACAGAGTTACGTCTTTCCCTTCAAGAAGCCTTTCGCTAAGGCTGTTCTTGTGGAATTGGCAAATGGATATTTGGAAGCCCATAGAGGGCTATGGTGAAAAAGGAAATATCTTCCGTTCAAAACTGGAAAGAAGCTTTCTGAGAAACTGCTCTGTGTTCTGTTAATTCATCTCACAGAGTTACATCGTTCCCTTCAAGAAGCCTTTCGCTAAGGCTGTTCTTGTGCAGTTGGCAAAGGGATATTTGGAAGCCCATAGAGGGCTATGGTGAAAAAGTAAATATCTTCCGTTCAAAACTGGAAAGAAGCTTTCTGAGAAACTGTTCTGTGTTCTGTTAATTCATCTCACAGAGTTACATCTTTCCCTTCAAGAAGCCTTTCGCTAAGGCTGTTCTTGTGGAATTGGCAAAGGGATATTTGGAAGCCCATAGAGGGCTATGGTGAAAAAGGAAATATCTTCCGTTCAAAACTGGAAAGAAGCTTTCTGAGAAACTGCTCTGTTTTCTGTTAATTCATCTCACAGAGTTACATCTTTCCCTTCAAGAAGCCTTTCGCTAAGGCTGTTCTTGTGGAATTGGCAAAGGGATATTTGGAAGCACATAGAGGGCTATGGTGAAAAAGGAAATATCTTCCGTTCAAAACTGGAAAGAAGCTTTCTGAGAAACTGCTCTGTGTTCTGTTAATTCATCTCACAGAGTTACATCTTTCCCTTCAAGAAGCCTTTCGCTAAGGCTGTTCTTGTGGAATTGGCAAAGGGATATTTGGAAGCCCATAGAGGGCTATGGTGAAAAAGGAAATATCTTCCGTTCAAAACTGGAAAGAAGCTTTCTGAGAAACTGCTCTGTGTTCTGTTAATTCATCTCACAGAGTTACATCTTTCCCTTCAAGAAGCCTTTCGCTAAGGCTGTTCTTGTGGAATTGGCAAAGGGATATTTGGAAGCCCATAGAGGGCTATGGTGAAAAAGGAAATATCTTCCGTTCAAAACTGGAAAGAAGCTTTTGAGAAACTGCTCTGTGTTCTGTTAATTCATCTCACAGAGTTACATCTTTCCCTTCAAGAAGCCTTTCGCTAAGGTTGTTCTTGTGGAATTGGCAAAGGGATATTTGGAAGAACATAGAGGGCTATGGTGAAAAAGGAAATATCTTCCGTTCAAAACTGGAAAGAAGCTTTCTGAGAAACTGCTCTGTGTTCTGTTAATTCATCTCACAGAGTTACATCGTTCCCTTCAAGAAGCCTTTCGCTAAGGCTGTTCTTGTGCAGTTGGCAAAGGGATATTTGGAAGCCCATACAGGGCTATGGTGAAAAAGGAAATATCTTCCGTTCAAAACTGGAAAGAAGCTTTCTGAGAAACTGCTCTGAGTTCTGCTCATTCATCTCACAGAGTTACATTTTTCCCTTAAAGAAGCCTTTCGCTATCGCTGTTCTTGTGGAATTGGCAAAGGGATATTTGGAAGCCCATAGAGGGCTATGATGAAAAAGGAAATATCTTCCGTTCAAAACTGGAAAGAAGCTTTTGAGAAACTGCTCTGTGTTCTGTTAATTCATCTCACAGAGTTACATCTTTCCCTTCAAGAAGCCTTTCGCTAAGGCTGTTCTTGTGGAATTGGCAAAGGGATATTTGGAAGCCCATAGAGGGCTATGGTGAAAAAGGAAATATCTTCCGTTCAAAACTGGAAAGAAGCTTTCTGAGAAACTGCTCCGTGTTCTGTTAATTCATCTCACAGAGTTACATCTTTCCCTTCAAGAAGCCTTTCGCTAAGGCTGTTCTTGTGGAATTGGAAAAGGGATATTTGGAAGTCCATAGAGCGCTATGGTGAAAAAGGAAATATCTTCCGTTCAAAACTGGAAAGAAGCTTTCTGAGAAACTGCTCTGTGTTCTGTTAATTCATCTCACAGAGTTACATCTTTCCCTTCAAGAAGCCTTTCGCTAAGGCTGTTCTTGTGGAATTGGCAAAGGGATATTTGGAAGCCCATAGAGGGCTATGGTGAAAAAGGAAATATCTTCCGTTCAAAACTGGAAAGAAGCTTTCTGACAAACTGCTCTGTGTTCTGTTAATTCATCTCACAGAGTTACATCTTTCCCTTCAAGAAGCCTTTCGCTAAGGCTGTTCTTGTGGAATTGGCAAAGGGATATTTGGAAGCCCATAGAGGGCTTTGGTGAAAAAGGAAATATCTTCCGTTCAAAACTGGAAAGAAGCTTTCTGAGAAACTGCTCTGTGTTCTGTTAATTCATCTCACAGAGTTACATCTTTCCCTTCAAGAAGCCTTTCGCTAAGGCTGTTCTTGTGGAATTGGCAAAGGGATATTTAGAAGCCCATAGAGGGCTATGGTGAAAAAGGAAATATCTTCCGTTCAAAACTGCAAAGAAGCTTTCTGAGAAACTGCTCTGTGTTCTGTTAATTCATCTCACGGAGTTACATCTTTCCCTTCAAGAAGCCTTTCGCTAAGGTTGTTCTTGTGGAATTGGCAAAGGGATATTTGGAAGCCCATAGAGGGCTATGGTGAAAAACGAAATACCTTCCGTCAAAACTGGAAAGAAGCTTTCTGAGAAACTGCTCCGTGTTCTGTTAATTCATCTCACAGAGTTACATCTTTCCCTTCAAGAAGCCTTTCGCTAAGGCTGTTCTTGTGGAATTGGCAAAGGTATATTTGGAAGCCCATAGAGGGCTATGGTGAAAAAGGAAATATCTTCCGTTCAAAACTGGAAAGAAGCTTTCTGAGAAACTGCTCTGTGTTCTGCTCATTCATCTCACAGAGTTACATTTTTCCCTTAAAGAAGCCTCTCGCTAAGGCTGTTCTTGTGGAATTGGCAAAGGGATATTTGGAAGCCCATAGAGGGCTACGGTGAAAAAGGAAATATCTTCCGTTCAAAACTGGAAAGAAGCTTTTGAGAAACTGCTCTGTGTTCTGTTAATTCATCTCACAGAGTTACATCTTTCCCTTCAAGAAGCCTTTCGCTAAGGCTGTTCTTGTGGAATTGGAAAAGGGATATTTGGAAGCCCATAGAGGGCTATGGTGAAAAAGGAATTATCTTCCGTTCAAAACTGGAAAGAAGCTTTCTGAGAAACTGCTCTGTGTTCTCTTAATTCATCTCACAGAGTTACATCTTTCCCTTCAAGAAGCCTTTCGCTAAGGTTGTTCTTGTGGAATTGGCAAAGGGATATTTGGAAGCCCATAGAGGGCTATGGTGAAAAAGGAAATATCTTCCGTTCAAAACTGGAAAGAAGCTTTCTGAGAAACTGCTCTGTGTTCTGTTAATTCATCTCACAGAGTTACATCGTTCCCTTCAAGAAGCCTTTCGCTAAGGCTGTTCTTGTGCAGTTGGCAAAGGGATATTTGGAAGCCCATAGAGGGCTATGGTGAAAAAGGAAATATCTTCCGTTCAAAACTGGAAAGAAGCTTTCTGAGAAACTGCTCTGAGTTCTGCTCATTCATCTCACAGAGTTACATTTTTCCCTTCAAGAAGCCTTTCGCTATCGCTGTTCTTGTGGAATTGGCAAAGGGATATTTGGAAGCCCATAGAGGGCTATGATGAAAAAGGAAATATCTTCCGTTCAAAACTGGAAAGAAGCTTTTGAGAAACTGCTCTGTGTTCTGTTAATTCATCTCACAGAGTTACATCTTTCCCTTCAAGAAGCCTTTCGCTAAGGCTGTTCTTGTGGAATTGGCAAAGGGATATTTGGAAGCCCATAGAGGGCTATGGTGAAAAAGGAAATATCTTCCGTTCAAAACTGGAAAGAAGCTTTCTGAGAAACTGCTCCGTGTTCTGTTAATTCATCTCACAGAGTTACATCTTTCCCTTCAAGAAGCCTTTCGCTAAGGCTGTTCTTGTGGAATTGGAAAAGGGATATTTGGAAGTCCATAGAGCGCTATGGTGAAAAAGGAAATACCTTCCGTTCAAAACTGGAAAGAAGCTTTCTGAGAAACTGCTCTGTGTTCTGTTAATTCATCTCACAGAGTTACATCTTTCCCTTCAAGAAGCCTTTCGCTAAGGCTGTTCTTGTGGAATTGGCAAAGGGATATTTGGAAGCCCATAGAGGGCTATGGTGAAAAAGGAAATATCTTCCGTTCAAAACTGGAAAGAAGCTTTCTGAGAAACTGCTCTGTGTTCTGTTAATTCATCTCACAGAGTTACATCTTTCCCTTCAAGAAGCCTTTCGCTAAGGCTGTTCTTGTGGAATTGGCAAAGGGATATTTGGAAGCCCATAGAGGGCTTTGGTGAAAAAGGAAATATCTTCCGTTCAAAACTGGAAAGAAGCTTTCTGAGAAACTGCTCTGTGTTCTGTTAATTCATCTCACAGAGTTACATCTTTCCCTTCAAGAAGCCTTTCGCTAAGGCTGTTCTTGTGGAATTGGCAAAGGGATATTTAGAAGCCCATAGAGGGCTATGGTGAAAAAGGAAATATCTTCCGTTCAAAACTGCAAAGAAGCTTTCTGAGAAACTGCTCTGTGTTCTGTTAATTCATCTCACGGAGTTACATCTTTCCCTTCAAGAAGCCTTTCGCTAAGGTTGTTCTTGTGGAATTGGCAAAGGGATATTTGGAAGCCCATAGAGGGCTATGGTGAAAAACGAAATACCTTCCGTCAAAACTGGAAAGAAGCTTTCTGAGAAACTGCTCCGTGTTCTGTTAATTCATCTCACAGAGTTACATCTTTCCCTTCAAGAAGCCTTTCGCTAAGGCTGTTCTTGTGGAATTGGCAAAGGTATATTTGGAAGCCCATAGAGGGCTATGGTGAAAAAGGAAATATCTTCCGTTCAAAACTGGAAAGAAGCTTTCTGAGAAACTGCTCTGTGTTCTGCTCATTCATCTCACAGAGTTACATTTTTCCCTTAAAGAAGCCTCTCGCTAAGGCTGTTCTTGTGGAATTGGCAAAGGGATATTTGGAAGCCCATAGAGGGCTACGGTGAAAAAGGAAATATCTTCCGTTCAAAACTGGAAAGAAGCTTTTGAGAAACTGCTCTGTGTTCTGTTAATTCATCTCACAGAGTTACATCTTTCCCTTCAAGAAGCCTTTCGCTAAGGCTGTTCTTGTGGAATTGGAAAAGGGATATTTGGAAGCCCATAGAGGGCTATGGTGAAAAAGGAATTATCTTCCGTTCAAAACTGGAAAGAAGCTTTCTGAGAAACTGCTCTGTGTTCTCTTAATTCATCTCACAGAGTTACATCTTTCCCTTCAAGAAGCCTTTCGCTAAGGTTGTTCTTGTGGAATTGGCAAAGGGATATTTGGAAGCCCATAGAGGGCTATGGTGAAAAAGGAAATATCTTCCGTTCAAAACTGGAAAGAAGCTTTCTGAGAAACTGCTCTGAGTTCTGCTCATTCACCTCACAGAGTTACATTTTTCCCTTCAAGAAGCCTTTCGCTAAGGCTGTTCTTGTGGAATTGGCAAAGGGATATTTGGAAGCCCATAGAGGGCTATGGTGAAAAAGGAAATATCTTCCGTTCAAAACTGGAAAGAAGCTTTCTGAGAAACTGCTCTGTGTTCTGTTAATTCATCTCACAGAGTTACATCTTTCCCTTCAAGAAGCCTTTCGCTAAGGCTGTTCTTGTGGAATTGGCAAAGGGATATTTGGAAGCCCATAGAGGGCTATGGTGAAAAAGGAAATATCTTCCGTTCAAAACTGGAAAGAAGCTTTCTGAGAAACTGCTCTGTGTTCTGCTCATTCATCTCACAGAGTTACATTTTTCCCTTAAAGAAGCCTTTCGCTAAGGCTGTTCTTGTGGAATTGGCAAAGGGATATTTGGAAGCCCATAGAGGGCTATGGTGAAAAAGGAAATATCTTCCGTTCAAAACTGGAAAGAAGCTTTTGAGAAACTGCTCTGTGTTCTGTTAATTCATCTCACAGAGTTACATCTTTCCCTTCAAGAAGCCTTTCGCTAAGGCTGTTCTTGTGGAATTGGCAAAGGGATATTTGGAAGCCCATAGAGGGCTATGGTGAAAAAGGAATTATCTTCCGTTCAAAACTGGAAAGAAGCTTTCTGAGAAACTGCTCTGTGTTCTGTTAATTCATCTCACAGAGTTACATCTTTCCCTTCAAGAAGCCTTTCGCTAAGGTTGTTCTTGTGGAATTGGCAAAGGGATATTTGGAAGCCCATAGAGGGCTATGGTGAAAAAGGAAATATCTTCCGTTCAAAACTGGAAAGAAGCTTTCTGAGAAACTGCTCTGGGTTCTGGTAATTCATCTCACAGAGTTACATCTTTCCCTTCAAGAAACCTTTCGCTAACTCTGTTCTTGTGGAATTGGCAAAGGGATATTTGGAAGCCCGTAGAGGGCTATGGTGAAAAAGGAAATATCTTCCGTTCAAAACTGGAAAGAAGCTTTCAGAGAAACTGCTCTGTGTTCTGTTAATTCATCTCACAGAGTTACATCTTTCCCTTCAAGAAGCCTTTCGCTAAGGCTGTTCTTGTGGAATTGGCAAAGGGATATTTGGAAGCCCATAGAGGGCTATGGTGAAAAAGGAAATATCTTCCGTTCAAAACTGGAAAGAAGCTTTCTGAGAAACTGCTCTGTGTTCTGTTAATTCATCTCACAGAGTTCCATCTTTCCCTTCAAGAAGCCTTTCGCTAAGGCTGTTCTTGTGGAATTGGCAAAGGGATATTTGGAAGCCCATACAGGGCTATGGTGAAAAAGGAAATATCTTCCGTTCAAAACTGGAAAGAAGCTTTCTGAGAAACTGCTCTGTGTTCTGTTAATTCATCTCACAGAGTTACATCTTTCCCTTCAAGAAGCCTTTGGCTAAGGCTGTTCTTGTGGAATTGGCAAAGGGATATTTGGAAACCCATAGAGAGCTATGGTGAAAAAGGAAATATCTTCCGTTGAAAACTGGAAAGATGCTTTCTGAGAAACTGCTCTGTGTTCTGTTAATTCATCTCACAGAGTTACATCTTTCCCTTCAAGAAGCCTTTCGCTAAGGTTGTTCTTGTGGAATTGGCAAAGGGATATTTGGAAGCCCATAGAGGGCTATGGTGAAAAAGGAAATACCTTCCGTCAAAACTGGAAAGAAGCTTTCTGAGAAACTGCTCCGTGTTCTGTTAATTCATCTCACAGAGTTACATCTTTCCCTTCAAGAAGCCTTTCGCTAAGGCTGTTCTTGTGGAATTGGCAAAGGGATATTTGGAAGCCCATAGAGGGCTATGGTGAAAAAGGAAATATCTTCCGTTCAAAACTGGAAAGAAGCTTTCTGAGAAACTGCTCTGTGTTCTGTTAATTCATCTCACTGAGTTACATCTTTCCCTTCAAGAAGCCTTTCGCTAAGGCTGTTCTTGTGGAATTGGCAAAGGGATATTTGGAATCCCATAGAGGGCTATGGTGAAAAAGGAATTATCTTCCGTTCAAAACTGGAAAGAAGCTTTCTGAGAAACTGCTCTGTTTTCTCTTAATTCATCTCACAGAGTTACATCTTTCCCTTCAAGAAGCCTTTCGCTAAGGTTGTTCTTGTGGAATTGGCAAAGGGATATTTGGAAGCCCATAGAGGGCTATGGTGAAAAAGGAAATATCTTCCGTTCAAAACTGGAAAGAAGCTTTCTGAGAAACTGCTCTGTGTTCTGGTAATTCATCTCACAGAGTTACATCTTTCCCTTCAAGAAACCTTTCGCTAACTCTGTTCTTGTGGAATTGGCAAAGGGATATTTGGAAGCCCGTAGAGGGCTATGGTGAAGAAGGAAATATCTTCCGTTCAAAACTGGAAAGAAGCTTTCAGAGAAACTGCTCTGTGTTCTGTTAATTCATCTCACAGAGTTACATCTTTCCCTTCAAGAAGCCTTTCGCTAAGGCTGTTCTTGTGGAATTGGCAAAGGGATATTTGGAAGCCCATAGAGGGCTATGGTGAAAAAGGAAATATCTTCCGTTCAAAACTGGAAAGAAGCTTTCTGAGAAACTGCTCTGTGTTCTGTTAATTCATCTCACAGAGTTACATCTTTCCCTAAAAGAAGCCTTTCGCTAAGGCTGTTCTTGTGGAATTGGCAAAGGGATATTTGGAAGCCCATACAGGGCTATGGTGAAAAAGGGAATATCTTCCGTTCAAAACTGGAAAGAAGCTTTCTGAGAAACTGCTCTGTGTTCTGTTAATTCCTCTCACAGAGTTCCATCTTTCCCTTCAAGAAGCCTTTCGCTAAGGCTGTTCTTGTGGAATTGGCAAAGGGATATTTGGAAGCCCATAGAGGGCTATGGTGAAAAAGGAAATATCTTCCGTTCAAAACTGGAAAGAAGCTTTCTGTGAAACTGCTTTGTGTTCTGCTAATTCATCTCACAGAGTTACATCTTTCCCTTCAAGAAGCCTTTCGCTAAGGCTGTTCTTGTGGAATTGGCAAAGGGATATTTGGAAGCCCATAGAGGGCTATGGTGAAAAAGGAAATATCTTCCGTTCAAAACTGGAAAGAAGCTTTCTGAGAAACTGCTCTGTGTTCTGTTAATTCATCTCACAGAGTTACATCTTTCCCTTCAAGAAGCCTTTCGCTAAGGCTGTTCTTGTGGAATTGGCAAAGGGATATTTTGAAGCCCATAGAGGGCTTTGGGGAAAAAGGAAATATCTTCCGTTCAAAACTGGAAAGAAGCTTTCTGAGAAACTGCTCTGTGTTCTGTTAATTCATCTCACAGAGTTACATCTTTCCCTTCAAGAAGCCTTTCGCTAAGGCTGTTCTTGTGGAATTGGCAAAGGGATATTTGGAAGCCCATAGAGGGCTATGGTGAAAAAGGAAATATCTTCCGTTCAAAACTGGAAAGAAGCTTTCTGAGAAACTGCTCTGTGTTCTGTTAATTCATCTCACAGAGTTACATCTTTCCCTTCAAGAAGCCTTTCGCTAAGTCTGTTCTTGTGGAATTGACAAAGGGATATTTGGAAACCCATAGAGGGCTATGGTGAAAAAGGAAATATCTTCCGTTCAAAACTGGAAAGAAGCTTTCTGAGAAACTGCTCTGTGTTCTGTTAATTCATCTCACAGAGTTAAATCTTTCCCTTCAAGAAGCCTTTCGCTAAGGCTGTTCTTGTGGAATTGGCAAAGGGATATTTGGAAGCCCATAGAGGGCTATGGTGAAAAAGGAAATATCTTCCGTTCAAAACTGGAAAGAAGCTTTTTGAGAAACTGCTCTGTGTTCTGTTAATTCATCTCACAGAGTTACATCTTTCCCTTCAAGAAGCCTTTCGCTAAGGCTGTTCTTGTGGAATTGGCAAAGGGATATTTGGAAGCCCATAGAGGGCTATGGTGAAAAAGGAAATATCTTCCGTTCAAAACTGGAAAGAAGCTTTCTGAGAAACTGCTCTGTGTTCTGTTAATTCATCTCACAGAGTTACATCTTTCCCTTCAAGAAGCCTTTCGCTAAGGCTGTTCTTGTGGAATTGGCAAAGGGATATTTGGAAGCCCATAGAGGGCTATGGTGTAAAAGGAAATACCTTCCGTTCAAAACTGGAAAGAAGCTTTCTGAGAAACTGCTCTGTGTTCTGTTAATTCATCTCACAGAGTTGCATCTTATCCTTCAAGAAGCCTTTCGCTAAGGCTGTTCTTGTGGAATTGGCAAAGGGATATTTGGAAGCCCATAGAGGGCTATGGTGAAAAAGGAAATATCTTCCGTTCAAAACTGCAATGAAGCTTTCTGAGAAACTGCTCTGTGTTCTGTTAATTCATCTCACCGAGTTACATCTTTCCCTTCAAAAGCCTTTAGCTAAGGCTGTTCTTGAGGAATTGGCAAAGGGATATTTGGAAGCCCATAGAGGGCTATTGTGAAAAAGGAAATATCTTCCGTTCAAAACTGGAAAGAAGCTTTCTGAGAAACTGCTCTGTGTTCTGTTAATTCATCACACAGGGTTACATCTTTCCCTTCAAGAAGCCTTTTGCTAAGGCTGTTCTTGTGGAATTGGCAAAGGGATATTTGGAAGCCCATAGAGTTCTATGGTGAAAAAGGAAATATCTTCCGTTCAAAACTGGAAAGAAGCTTTCTGAGAAACTGCTCTGTGTTCTGTTAATTCATCTCACAGAGTTACATCTTTCCCTTCAAGAAGCCTTTCGCTAAGGCTGTTCTTGTGGAATTGGCAAAGGGATATTTGGAAGCCCATAGAGGGCTATGGTGAAAAAGGAAATATCTTCCGTTCAAAACTGGAAAGAAGCTTTCTGAGAAACTGCTCTGTGTTCTGTTAATTCATCTCACAGAGTTACATCTTTCCCTTCAAGAAGCCTTTCGCTAAGGTTGTTCTTGTGGAATTGGCAAAGGGATATTTGGAAGCCCATAGAGGGCTACGGTGAAAAAGGAAATATCTTCCGTTCAAAACTGGAAAGAAGCTTTCTGAGAAACTGCTCTGTGTTCTGGTAATTCATCTCACAGAGTTACATCTTTCCCTTCAAGAAGCCTTTCGCTAAGGCTGTTCTTGTGGAATTGGCAAAGGGATATTTGGAAGCCCATAGAGGGCTATGGTGAAAAAGGAAATATCTTCCGTTCAAAACTGGAAAGAAGCTTTCTGAGAAACTGCTCTGTGTTCTGTTAATTCATCTCACAGAGTTACATCTTTCCCTTCAAGAAGCCTTTCGCTAAGTCTGTTCTTGTGGAATTGACAAAGGGATATTTGGAAACCCATAGAGGGCTATGGTGAAAAAGGAAATATCTTCCGTTCAAAACTGGAAGGAAGCTTTCTGAGAAACTGCTCTGTGTTCTGTTAATTCATCTCACAGAGTTACATCTTTCCCTTCAAGAAGCCTTTCGCTAAGGCTGTTCTTGTGGAATTGGCAAAGGGATATTTGGAAGCCCATAGAGGGCTATGGTGAAAAAGGAAATATCTTCCGTTCAAAACTGGAAAGAAGCTTTCTGAGAAACTGCTCTGTGTTCTCTTAATTCATCTCACAGAGTTACATCTTTCCCTTCAAGAAGCCTTTCGCTAAGGCTGTTCTTGTGGAATTGGCAAAGGGATATTTGGAAGCCCATAGAGGGCTATGGTGAAAAAGGAAATATCTTCCGTTCAAAACTGGAAAGAAGCTTTCTGAGAAACTGTTCTGTGTTCTGTTAATTCATCTCACAGAGTTACATCTTTCCCTTCAAGAAGCCTTTCGCTAAGTCTGTTCTTGTGGAATTGACAAAGGGATATTTGGAAACCCATAGAGGGCTATGGTGAAAAAGGAAATATCTTCCGTTCAAAACTGGAAAGAAGCTTTCTGAGAAACTGCTCTGTGTTCTGTTAATTCATCTCACAGAGTTACATCTTTCCCTTCAAGAAGCCTTTCGCTAAGGCTGTTCTTGTGGAATTGGCAAAGGGATATTTGGAAGCCCGTAGAGGGCTATGGTGAAAAAGGAAATATCTTCCGTTCAAAACTGGAAAGAAGCTTTCTGAGAAACTGCTCTGTGTTCTGTTAATTCATCTCACAGAGTTACATCTTTCCCTTCAAGAAGCCTTTCGCTAAGGCTGTTCTTGTGGAATTGGCAAAGGGATATTTGGAAGCCCATAGAGGGCTATGGTGAAAAAGGAAATATCGTCCGTTCAAAACTGGAAAGAAGCTTTCTGAGAAACTGCTCTGTGTTCTGTTAATTCATCTCACAGAGTTACATCTTTCCCTTCAAGAAGCCTTTCGCTAAGGCTGTTCTTGTGGAATTGGCAAAGGGATATTTTGAAGCCCATAGAGGGCTTTGGGGAAAAAGGAAATATCTTCCGTTCAAAACTGGAAAGAAGCTTTCTGAGAAACTGCTCTGTGTTCTGTTAATTCATCTCACAGGGTTACATCTTTCCCTTCAAGAAGCCTTTCGCTAAGGCTGTTCTTGTGGAATTGGCAAAGGGATATTTGGAAGCCCATAGAGGGCTATGGTGAAAAAGGAAATATCTTCCGTTCAAAACTGGAAAGAAGCTTTCTGAGAAACTGCTCTGTGTTCTGTTAATTCATCTCACAGAGTTACATCTTTCCCTTCAAGAAGCCTTTCGCTAAGGTTGTTCTTGTGGAATTGGCAAAGGGATATTCGGAAGCCCATAGAGGGCTACGGTGAAAAAGGAAATATCTTCCGTTCAAAACTGGAAAGAAGCTTTCTGAGAAACTGCTCTGTGTTCTGGTAATTCATCTCACAGAGTTACATCTTTCCCTTCAAGAAGCCTTTCGCTAAGGCTGTTCTTGTGGAATTGGCAAAGGGATATTTGGAAGCCCATAGAGGGCTATGGTGAAAAAGGAAATATCTTCCGTTCAAAACTGGAAAGAAGCTTTCTGAGAAACTGCTCTGTGTTCTGTTAATTCATCTCACAGAGTTACATCTTTCCCTTCAAGAAGCCTTTCGCTAAGTCTGTTCTTGTGGAATTGACAAAGGGATATTTGGAAACCCATAGAGGGCTATGGTGAAAAAGGAAATATCTTCCGTTCAAAACTGGAAGGAAGCTTTCTGAGAAACTGCTCTGTGTTCTGTTAATTCATCTCACAGAGTTACATCTTTCCCTTCAAGAAGCCTTTCGCTAAGGCTGTTCTTGTGGAATTGGAAAAGGGATATTTGGAAGCCCATAGAGGGCTATGGTGAAAAAGGAAATATCTTCCGTTCAAAACTGGAAAGAAGCTTTCTGAGAAACTGCTCTGTGTTCTGTTAATTCATCTCACAGAGTTACATCTTTCCCTTCAAGAAGCCTTTCGCTAAGGCTGTTCTTGTGGAATTGGCAAAGGGATATTTGGAAGCCCATAGAGGGCTATGGTGTAAAAGGAAATACCTTCCGTTCAAAACTGGAAAGAAGCTTTCTGAGAAACTGCTCTGTGTTCTGTTAATTCATCTCACAGAGTTGCATCTTATCCTTCAAGAAGCCTTTCGCTAAGGCTGTTCTTGTGGAATTGGCAAAGGGATATTTGGAAGCCCATAGAGGGCTATGGTGAAAAAGGAAATATCTTCCGTTCAAAACTGGAATGAAGCTTTCTGAGAAACTGCTCTGTGTTCTGTTAATTCATCTCACAGAGTTACATCTTTCCCTTCAAAAGCCTTTCGCTAAGGCTGTTCTTGAGGAATTGGCAAAGGGATATTTGGAAGCCCATAGAGGGCTATTGTGAAAAAGGAAATATCTTCCGTTCAAAACTGGAAAGAAGCTTTCTGAGAAACTGCTCTGTGTTCTGTTAATTCATCACACAGGGTTACATCTTTCCCTTCAAGAAGCCTTTCGCTAAGGCTGTTCTTGTGGAATTGGCAAAGGGATATTTGGAAGCCCATAGAGGGCTATGGTGAAAAAGGAAATATCTTCCGTTCAAAACTGGAAAGAAGCTTTCTGAGAAACTGCTCTGTGTTCTGTTAATTCATCTCACAGAGTTACATCTTTCCCTTCAAGAAGCCTTTCGCTAAGGCTGTTCTTGTGGAATTGGCAAAGTGATATTTTGAAGCCCATAGAGGGCTTTGGGGAAAAAGGAAATATCTTCCGTTCAAAACTGGAAAGAAGCTTTCTGAGAAACTGCTCTGTATTCTGTTAATTCATCTCACAGAGTTACATCTTTCCCTTCAAGAAGCCTTTCGCTAAGGCTGTTCTTGTGGAATTGGCAAAGGGATATTTGGAAGCCCATAGAGGGCTATGGTGAAAAAGGAAATATCTTCCGTTCAAAACTGGAAAGAAGCTTTCTGAGAAACTGCTCTGTGTTCTGTTAATTCATCTCACAGAGTTACATCTTTCCCTTCAAGAAGCCTTTCGCTAAGGTTGTTCTTGTGGAATTGGCAAAGGGATATTTGGAAGCCCATAGAGGGCTACGGTGAAAAAGGAAATATCTTCCGTTCAAAACTGGAAAGAAGCTTTCTGAGAAACTGCTCTGTGTTCTGGTAATTCATCTCACAGAGTTACATCTTTCCCTTCAAGAAGCCTTTCGCTAAGGCTGTTCTTGTGGAATTGGCAAAGGGATATTTGGAAGCCCATAGAGGGCTATGGTGAAAAAGGAAATATCTTCCGTTCAAAACTGGAAAGAAGCTTTCTGAGAAACTGCTCTGTGTTCTGTTAATTCATCTCACAGAGTTACATCTTTCCCTTCAAGAAGCCTTTCGCTAAGTCTGTTCTTGTGGAATTGACAAAGGGATATTTGGAAACCCATAGAGGGCTATGGTGAAAAAGGAAATATCTTCCGTTCAAAACTGGAAAGAAGCTTTCTGAGAAACTGCTCTGTGTTCTGTTAATTCATCTCACAGAGTTACATCTTTCCCTTCAAGAAGCCTTTCGCTAAGGCTGTTCTTGTGGAATTGGCAAAGGGATATTTGGAAGCCCATAGAGGGCTATGGTGAAAAAGGAAATATCTTCCGTTCAAAACTGGAAAGAAGCTTTCTGAGAAACTGCTCTGTGTTCTGTTAATTCATCTCACAGAGTTACATCTTTCCCTTCAAGAAGCCTTTCGCTAAGGCTGTTCTTGTGGAATTGGCAAAGGGATATTTGGAAGCCCATAGAGGGCTATGGTGAAAAAGGAAATATCTTCCGTTCAAAACTGGAAAGAAGCTTTCTGAGAAACTGCTCTGTGTTCTGTTAATTCATCTCACAGAGTTACATCTTTCCCTTCAAGAAGCCTTTCGCTAAGGCTGTTCTTGTGGAATTGGCAAAGGGATATTTGGAAGCCCATAGAGGGCTATGGTGTAAAAGGAAATACCTTCCGTTCAAAACTGGAAAGAAGCTTTCTGAGAAACTGCTCTGTGTTCTGTTAATTCATCTCACAGAGTTGCATCTTATCCTTCAAGAAGCCTTTCGCTAAGGCTGTTCTTGTGGAATTGGCAAAGGGATATTTGGAAGCCCATAGAGGGCTATGGTGAAAAAGGAAATATCTTCCGTTCAAAACTGGAATGAAGCTTTCTGAGAAACTGCTCTGTGTTCTGTTAATTCATCTCACAGAGTTACATCTTTCCCTTCAAAAGCCTTTAGCTAAGGCTGTTCTTGAGGAATTGGCAAAGGGATATTTGGAAGCCCATAGAGGGCTATTGTGAAAAAGGAAATATCTTCCGTTCAAAACTGGAAAGAAGCTTTCTGAGAAACTGCTCTGTGTTCTGTTAATTCATCACACAGGGTTACATCTTTCCATTCAAGAAGCCTTTTGCTAAGGCTGTTCTTGTGGAATTGGCAAAGGGATATTTGGAAGCCCATAGAGTTCTATGGTGAAAAAGGAAATATCTTCCGTTCAAAACTGGAAAGAAGCTTTCTGAGAAACTGCTCTGTGTTCTGTTAATTCATCTCACAGAGTTACATCTTTCCCTTCAAGAAGCCTTTCGCTAAGGCTGTTCTTGTGGAATTGGCAAAGGGATATTTGGAAGCCCATAGAGGGCTATGGTGGAAAAGGAAATATCTTCCGTTCAAAACTGGAAAGAAGCTTTCTGAGAAACTGCTCTGTGTTCTGGTAATTCATCTCACAGAGTTACATCTTTCCCTTCAAGAAACCTTTCGCTAACTCTGTTCTTGTGGAATTGGCAAAGGGATATTTGGAAGCCCGTAGAGGGCTATGGTGAAAAAGGAAATATCTTCCGTTCAAAACTGGAAAGAAGCTTTCAGAGAAACTGCTCTGTGTTCTGTTAATTCATCTCACAGAGTTACATCTTTCCCTTCAAGAAGCCTTTCGCTAAGGCTGTTCTTGTGGAATTGGCAAAGGGATATTTGGAAGCCCATAGAGGGCTATGGTGAAAAAGGAAATATCTTCCGTTCAAAACTGGAAAGAAGCTTTCTGAGAAACTGCTCTGTGTTCTGTTAATTCATCTCACAGAGTTACATCTTTCCCTAAAAGAAGCCTTTCGCTAAGGCTGTTCTTGTGGAATTGGCAAAGGGATATTTGGAAGCCCATACAGGGCTATGGTGAAAAAGGGAATATCTTCCGTTCAAAACTGGAAAGAAGCTTTCTGAGAAACTGCTCTGTGTTCTGTTAATTCATCTCACAGAGTTCCATCTTTCCCTTCAAGAAGCCTTTCGCTAAGGCTGTTCTTGTGAAATTGGCAAAGGGATATTTGGAAGCCCATAGAGGGCTATGGTGAAAAAGGAAATATCTTCCGTTCAAAACTGGAAAGAAGCTTTCTGTGAAACTGCTTTGTGTTCTGCTAATTCATCTCACAGAGTTACATCTTTCCCTTCAAGAAGCCTTTCGCTAAGGCTGTTCTTGTGGAATTGGCAAAGGGATATTTGGAAGCCCATAGAGGGCTATGGTGAAAAAGGAAATATCTTCCGTTCAAAACTGGAAAGAAGCTTTCTGAGAAACTGCTCTGTGTTCTGTTAATTCATCTCACAGAGTTACATCTTTCCCTTCAAGAAGCCTTTCGCTAAGGCTGTTCTTGTGGAATTGGCAAAGGGATATTTTGAAGCCCATAGAGGGCTTTGGGGAAAAAGGAAATATCTTCCGTTCAAAACTGGAAAGAAGCTTTCTGAGAAACTGCTCTGTGTTCTGTTAATTCATCTCACAGAGTTACATCTTTCCCTTCAAGAAGCCTTTCGCTAAGGCTGTTCTTGTGGAATTGGCAAAGGGATATTTGGAAGCCCATAGAGGGCTACGGTGAAAAAGGAAATATCTTCCGTTCAAAACTGGAAAGAAGCTTTCTGAGAAACTGCTCTGTGTTCTGGTAATTCATCTCACAGAGTTACATCTTTCCCTTCAAGAAGCCTTTCGCTAAGGCTGTTCTTGTGGAATTGGCAAAGGGATATTTGGAAGCCCATAGAGGGCTATGGTGAAAAAGGAAATATCTTCCGTTCAAAACTGGAAAGAAGCTTTCTGAGAAACTGCTCTGTGTTCTGTTAATTCATCACACAGGGTTACATCTTTCCCTTCAAGAAGCCTTTTGCTAAGGCTGTTCTTGTGGAATTGGCAAAGGGATATTTGGAAGCCCATAGAGTTCTATGGTGAAAAAGGAAATATCTTCCGTTCAAAACTGGAAAGAAGCTTTCTGAGAAACTGCTCTGTGTTCTGTTAATTCATCTCACAGAGTTACATCTTTCCCTTCAAGAAGCCTTTCGCTAAGGCTGTTCTTGTGGAATTGGCAAAGGGATATTTGGAAGCCCATAGAGGGCTATGGTGAAAAAGGAAATATCGTCCGTTCAAAACTGGAAAGAAGCTTTCTGAGAAACTGCTCTGTGTTCTGTTAATTCATCTCACAGAGTTACATCTTTCCCTTCAAGAAGCCTTTCGCTAAGGCTGTTCTTGTGGAATTGGCAAAGGGATATTTTGAAGCCCATAGAGGGCTTTGGGGAAAAAGGAAATATCTTCCGTTCAAAACTGGAAAGAAGCTTTCTGAGAAACTGCTCTGTGTTCTGTTAATTCATCTCACAGGGTTACATCTTTCCCTTCAAGAAGCCTTTCGCTAAGGCTGTTCTTGTGGAATTGGCAAAGGGATATTTGGAAGCCCATAGAGGGCTATGGTGAAAAAGGAAATATCTTCCGTTCAAAACTGGAAAGAAGCTTTCTGAGAAACTGCTCTGTGTTCTGTTAATTCATCTCACAGAGTTACATCTTTCCCTTCAAGAAGCCTTTCGCTAAGGTTGTTCTTGTGGAATTGGCAAAGGGATATTTGGAAGCCCATAGAGGGCTACGGTGAAAAAGGAAATATCTTCCGTTCAAAACTGGAAAGAAGCTTTCTGAGAAACTGCTCTGTGTTCTGGTAATTCATCTCACAGAGTTACATCTTTCCCTTCAAGAAGCCTTTCGCTAAGGCTGTTCTTGTGGAATTGGCAAAGGGATATTTGGAAGCCCATAGAGGGCTATGGTGAAAAAGGAAATATCTTCCGTTCAAAACTGGAAAGAAGCTTTCTGAGAAACTGCTCTGTGTTCTGTTAATTCATCTCACAGAGTTACATCTTTCCTTCAAGAAGCCTTTCGCTAAGTCTGTTCTTGTGGAATTGACAAAGGGATATTTGGAAACCCATAGAGGGCTATGGTGAAAAAGGAAATATCTTCCGTTCAAAACTGGAAGGAAGCTTTCTGAGAAACTGCTCTGTGTTCTGTTAATTCATCTCACAGAGTTACATCTTTCCCTTCAAGAAGCCTTTCGCTAAGGCTGTTCTTGTGGAATTGGCAAAGGGATATTTGGAAGCCCATAGAGGGCTATGGTGAAAAAGGAAATATCTTCCGTTCAAAACTGGAAAGAAGCTTTCTGAGAAACTGCTCTGTGTTCTGTTAATTCATCTCACAGAGTTACATCTTTCCTTTCAAGAAGCCTTTCGCTAAGGCTGTTCTTGTGGAATTGGCAAAGGGATATTTGGAAGCCCATAGAGGGCTATGGTGTAAAAGGAAATACCTTCCGTTCAAAACTGGAAAGAAGCTTTCTGAGAAACTGCTCTGTGTTCTGTTAATTCATCTCACAGAGTTGCATCTTATCCTTCAAGAAGCCTTTCGCTAAGGCTGTTCTTGTGGAATTGGCAAAGGGATATTTGGAAGCCCATAGAGGGCTATGGTGAAAAAGGAAATATCTTCCGTTCAAAACTGGAATGAAGCTTTCTGAGAAACTGCTCTGTGTTCTGTTAATTCATCTCACAGAGTTACATCTTTCCCTTCAAAAGCCTTTCGCTAAGGCTGTTCTTGAGGAATTGGCAAAGGGATATTTGGAAGCCCATAGAGGGCTATGGTGAAAAAGGAAATATCTTCCGTTCAAAACTGGAAAGAAGCTTTCTGAGAAACTGCTCTGTGTTCTGTTAATTCATCACACAGGGTTACATCTTTCCCTTCAAGAAGCCTTTCGCTAAGGCTGTTCTTGTGGAATTGGCAAAGGGATATTTGGAAGCCCATAGAGGGCTATGGTGAAAAAGGAAATATCTTCCGTTCAAAACTGGAAAGAAGCTTTCTGAGAAACTGCTCTGTGTTCTGTTAATTCATCTCACAGAGTTACATCTTTCCCTTCAAGAAGCCTTTCGCTAAGGCTGTTCTTGTGGAATTGGCAAAGGGATATTTAGAAGCCCATAGAGGGCTTTGGGGAAAAAGGAAATATCTTCCGTTCAAAACTGGAAAGAAGCTTTCTGAGAAACTGCTCTGTGTTCTGTTAATTCATCTCACAGAGTTACATCTTTCCCTTCAAGAAGCCTTTCGCTAAGGCTGTTCTTGTGGAATTGGCAAAGGGATATTTGGAAGCCCATAGAGGGCTATGGTGAAAAAGGAAATATCTTCCGTTCAAAACTGGAAAGAAGCTTTCTGAGAAACTGCTCTGTGTTCTGTTAATTCATCTCACAGAGTTACATCTTTCCCTTCAAGAAGCCTTTCGCTAAGGTTGTTCTTGTGGAATTGGCAAAGGGATATTTGGAAGCCCATAGAGGGCTACAGTGAAAAAGGAAATATCTTCCGTTCAAAACTGGAAAGAAGCTTTCTGAGAAACTGCTCTGTGTTCTGGTAATTCATCTCACAGAGTTACATCTTTCCCTTCAAGAAGCCTTTCGCTAAGGCTGTTCTTGTGGAATTGGCAAAGGGATATTTGGAAGCCCATAGAGGGCTATGGTGAAAAAGGAAATATCTTCCGTTCAAAACTGGAAAGAAGCTTTCTGAGAAACTGCTCTGTGTTCTGTTAATTCATCTCACAGAGTTACATCTTTCCCTTCAAGAAGCCTTTCGCTAAGTCTGTTCTTGTGGAATTGACAAAGGGATATTTGGAAACCCATAGAGGGCTATGGTGAAAAAGGAAATATCTTCCGTTCAAAACTGGAAAGAAGCTTTCTGAGAAACTGCTCTGTGTTCTGTTAATTCATCTCACAGAGTTACATCTTTCCCTTCAAGAAGCCTTTCGCTAAGGCTGTTCTTGTGGAATTGGCAAAGGGATATTTGGAAGCCCATAGAGGGCTATGGTGAAAAAGGAAATATCTTCCGTTCAAAACTGGAAAGAAGCTTTCTGAGAAACTGCTCTGTGTTCTGTTAATTCATCTCACAGAGTTGCATCTTATCCTTCAAGAAGCCTTTCGCTAAGGCTGTTCTTGTGGAATTGGCAAAGGGATATTTGGAAGCCCATAGAGGGCTATGGTGAAAAAGGAAATATCTTCCGTTCAAAACTGGAATGAAGCTTTCTGAGAAACTGCTCTGTGTTCTGTTAATTCATCTCACAGAGTTACATCTTTCCCTTCAAAAGCCTTTCGCTAAGGCTGTTCTTGAGGAATTGGCAAAGGGATATTTGGAAGCCCATAGAGGGCTATTGTGAAAAAGGAAATATCTTCCGTTCAAAACTGGAAAGAAGCTTTCTGAGAAACTGCTCTGTGTTCTGTTAATTCATCACACAGGGTTACATCTTTCCCTTCAAGAAGCCTTTTGCTAAGGCTGTTCTTGTGGAATTGGCAAAGGGATATTTGGAAGCCCATAGAGGGCTATGGTGAAAAAGGAAATATCTTCCGTTCAAAACTGGAAAGAAGCTTTCTGAGAAACTGCTCTGTGTTCTGTTAATTCATCTCACAGAGTTACATCTTTCCCTTCAAGAAGCCTTTCGCTAAGGCTGTTCTTGTGGAATTGGCAAAGGGATATTTGGAAGCCCATGGAGGGCTATGGTGAAAAAGGAAATATCTTCCGTTCAAAACTGGAAAGAAGCTTTCTGAGAAACTGCTCTGTGTTCTGGTAATTCATCTCACAGAGTTACATCTTTCCCTTCAAGAAACCTTTCGCTAACTCTGTTCTTGTGGAATTGGCAAAGGGATATTTGGAAGCCCGTAGAGGGCTATGGTGAAAAAGGAAATATCTTCCGTTCAAAACTGGAAAGAAGCTTTCAGAGAAACTGCTCTGTGTTCTGTTAATTCATCTCACAGAGTTACATCTTTCCCTTCAAGAAGCCTTTCGCTAAGGCTGTTCTTGTGGAATTGGCAAAGGGATATTTGGAAGCCCATAGAGGGCTATGGTGAAAAAGGAAATATCTTCCGTTCAAAACTGGAAAGAAGCTTTCTGAGAAACTGCTCTGTGTTCTGTTAATTCATCTCACAGAGTTACATCTTTCCCTAAAAGAAGCCTTTCGCTAAGGCTGTTCTTGTGGAATTGGCAAAGGGATATTTGGAAGCCCATACAGGGCTATGGTGAAAAAGGGAATATCTTCCGTTCAAAACTGGAAAGAAGCTTTCTGAGAAACTGCTCTGTGTTCTGTTAATTCATCTCACAGAGTTCCAACTTTCCCTTCAAGAAGCCTTTCGCTAAGGCTGTTCTTGTGAAATTGGCAAAGGGATATTTGGAAGCCCATAGAGGGCTATGGTGAAAAAGGAAATATCTTCCGTTCAAAACTGGAAAGAAGCTTTCTGTGAAACTGCATTGTGTTCTGCTAATTCATCTCACAGAGTTACATCTTTCCCTTCAAGAAGCCTTTCGCTAAGGCTGTTCTTGTGGAATTGGCAAAGGGATATTTGGAAGCCCATAGAGGGTTATGGTGAAAAAGGAAATATCTTCCGTTCAAAACTGGAAAGAAGCTTTCTGAGAAACTGCTCTGTGTTCTGTTAATTCATCTCACAGAGTTACATCTTTCCCTTCAAGAAGCCTTTCGCTAAGGCTGTTCTTGTGGAATTGGCAAAGGGATATTTTGAAGCCCATAGAGGGCTTTGGGGAAAAAGGAAATATCTTCCGTTCAAAACTGGAAAGAAGCTTTCTGAGAAACTGCTCTGTGTTCTGTTAATTCATCTCACAGAGTTACATCTTTCCCTTCAAGAAGCCTTTCGCTAAGGCTGTTCTTGTGGAATTGGCAAAGGGATATTTGGAAGCCCATAGAGGGCTATGGTGAAAAAGGAAATATCTTCCGTTCAAAACTGGAAAGAAGCTTTCTGAGAAACTGCTCTGTGTTCTGTTAATTCATCTCACAGAGTTACATCTTTCCCTTCAAGAAGCCTTTCGCTAAGGTTGTTCTTGTGGAATTGGCAAAGGGATATTTGGAAGCCCATAGAGGGCTATGGTGAAAAAGGAAATATCTTCCGTTCAAAACTGGAAAGAAGCTTTGTGAGAAACTGCTCTGTGTTCTGGTAATTCATCTCACAGAGTTACATCTTTCCCTTCAAGAAGCCTTTCGCTAAGGCTGTTCTTGTGGAATTGGCAAAGGGATATTTGGAAGCCCATAGAGGGCTATGGTGAAAAAGGAAATATCTTCCGTTCAAAACTGGAAAGAAGCTTTCTGAGAAACTGCTCTGTGTTCTGTTAATTCATCTCACAGAATTACATCTTTCCCTTCAAGAAGCCTTTCGCTAAGTCTGTTCTTGTGGAATTGACAAAGGGATATTTGGAAACCCATAGAGGGCTATGGTGAAAAAGGAAATGTCTTCCGTTCAAAACTGGAAAGAAGCTTTCTGAGAAACTGCTCTGTGTTCTGTTAATTCATCTCACAGAGTTACATCTTTCCCTTCAAGAAGCCTTTCGCTAAGGCTGTTCTTGTGGAATTGGCAAAGGGATATTTGGAAGCCCATAGAGGGCTATGGTGAAAAAGGAAATATCTTCCGTTCAAAACTGGAAAGAAGCTTTCTGAGAAACTGCTCTGTGTTCTGTTAATTCATCTCACAGAGTTACATCTTTCCCTTCAAGAAGCCTTTCGCTAAGGCTGTTCTTGTGGAATTGGCAAAGGGATATTTGGAAGCCCATAGAGGGCTATGGTGAAAAAGGAAATATCTTCCGTTCAAAACTGGAAAGAAGCTTTCTGAGAAACTGCTCTGTGTTCTGTTAATTCATCTCACAGAGTTACATCTTTCCCTTCAAGAAGCCTTTCGCTAAGGCTGTTCTTGTGGAATTGGCAAAGGGATATTTGGAAGCCCATAGAGGGCTATGGTGTAAAAGGAAATACCTTCCGTTCAAAACTGGAAAGAAGCTTTCTGAGAAACTGCTCTGTGTTCTGTTAATTCATCTCACAGAGTTGCATCTTATCCTTCAAGAAGCCTTTCGCTAAGGCTGTTCTTGTGGAATTGGCAAAGGGATATTTGGAAGCCCATAGAGGGCTATGGTGAAAAAGGAAATATCTTCCGTTCAAAACTGGAATGAAGCTTTCTGAGAAACTGCTCTGTGTTCTGTTAATTCATCTCACAGAGTTACATCTTTCCCTTCAAAAGCCTTTAGCTAAGGCTGTTCTTGAGGAATTGGCAAAGGGATATTTGGAAGCCCATAGAGGGTTATTGTGAAAAAGGAAATATCTTCCGTTCAAAACTGGAAAGAAGCTTTCTGAGAAACTGCTCTGTGTTCTGTTAATTCATCACACAGGGTTACATCTTTCCCTTCAAGAAGCCTTTTGCTAAGGCTGTTCTTGTGGAATTGGCAAAGGGATATTTGGAAGCCCATAGAGTTCTATGGTGAAAAAGGAAATATCTTCCGTTCAAAACTGGAAAGAAGCTTTCTGAGAAACTGCTCTGTGTTCTGTTAATTCATCTCACAGAGTTACATCTTTCCCTTCAAGAAGCCTTTCGCTAAGGCTGTTCTTGTGGAATTGGCAAAGGGATATTTGGAAGCCCATAGAGGGCTATGGTGAAAAAGGAAATATCGTCCGTTCAAAACTGGAAAGAAGCTTTCTGAGAAACTGCTCTGTGTTCTGTTAATTCATCTCACAGAGTTACATCTTTCCCTTCAAGAAGCCTTTCGCTAAGGCTGTTCTTGTGGAATTGGCAAAGGGATATTTTGAAGCCCATAGAGGGCTTTGGGGAAAAAGGAAATATCTTCCGTTCAAAACTGGAAAGAAGCTTTCTGAGAAACTGCTCTGTGTTCTGTTAATTCATCTCACAGGGTTACATCTTTCCCTTCAAGAAGCCTTTCGCTAAGGCTGTTCTTGTGGAATTGGCAAAGGGATATTTGGAAGCCCATAGAGGGCTATGGTGAAAAAGGAAATATCTTCCGTTCAAAACTGGAAAGAAGCTTTCTGAGAAACTGCTCTGTGTTCTGTTAATTCATCTCACAGAGTTACATCTTTCCCTTCAAGAAGCCTTTCGCTAAGGTTGTTCTTGTGGAATTGGCAAAGGGATATTTGGAAGCCCATAGAGGGCTACGGTGAAAAAGGAAATATCTTCCGTTCAAAACTGGAAAGAAGCTTTCTGAGAAACTGCTCTGTGTTCTGGTAATTCATCTCACAGAGTTACATCTTTCCCTTCAGGAAGCCTTTCGCTAAGGCTGTTCTTGTGGAATTGGCAAAGGGATATTTGGAAGCCCATAGAGGGCTATGGTGAAAAAGGAAATATCTTCCGTTCAAAACTGGAAAGAAGCTTTCTGAGAAACTGCTCTGTGTTCTGTTAATTCATCTCACAGAGTTACATCTTTCCCTTCAAGAAGCCTTTCGCTAAGGCTGTTCTTGTGGAATTGGCAAAGGGATATTTGGAAGCCCATAGAGGGCTATGGTGTAAAAGGAAATACCTTCCGTTCAAAACTGGAAAGAAGCTTTCTGAGAAACTGCTCTGTGTTCTGTTAATTCATCTCACAGAGTTGCATCTTATCCTTCAAGAAGCCTTTCGCTAAGGCTGTTCTTGTGGAATTGGCAAAGGGATATTTGGAAGCCCATAGAGGGCTATGGTGAAAAAGGAAATATCTTCCGTTCAAAACTGGAATGAAGCTTTCTGAGAAACTGCTCTGTGTTCTGTTAATTCATCTCACAGAGTTACATCTTTCCCTTCAAAAGCCTTTCGCTAAGGCTGTTCTTGAGGAATTGGCAAAGGGATATTTGGAAGCCCATAGAGGGCTATTGTGAAAAAGGAAATATCTTCCGTTCAAAACTGGAAAGAAGCTTTCTGAGAAACTGCTCTGTGTTCTGTTAATTCATCACACAGGGTTACATCTTTCCCTTCAAGAAGCCTTTCGCTAAGGCTGTTCTTGTGGAATTGGCAAAGGGATATTTGGAAGCCCATAGAGGGCTATGGTGAAAAAGGAAATATCTTCCGTTCAAAACTGGAAAGAAGCTTTCTGAGAAACTGCTCTGTGTTCTGTTAATTCATCTCACAGAGTTACATCTTTCCCTTCAAGAAGCCTTTCGCTAAGGCTGTTCTTGTGGAATTGGCAAAGGGATATTTTGAAGCCCATAGAGGGCTTTGGGGAAAAAGGAAATATCTTCCGTTCAAAACTGGAAAGAAGCTTTCTGAGAAACTGCTCTGTGTTCTGTTAATTCATCTCACAGAGTTACATCTTTCCCTTCAAGAAGCCTTTCGCTAAGGCTGTTCTTGTGGAATTGGCAAAGGGATATTTGGAAGCCCATAGAGGGCTATGGTGAAAAAGGAAATATCTTCCGTTCAAAACTGGAAAGAAGCTTTCTGAGAAACTGCTCTGTGTTCTGTTAATTCATCTCACAGAGTTACATCTTTCCCTTCAAGAAGCCTTTCGCTAAGGTTTTTCTTGTGGAATTGGCAAAGGGATATTTGGAAGCCCATAGAGGGCTACGGTGAAAAAGGAAATATCTTCCGTTCAAAACTGAAAAGAAGCTTTCTGAGAAACTGCTCTGTGTTCTGGTAATTCATCTCACAGGGTTACATCTTTCCCTTCAAGAAGCCTTTCGCTAAGGCTGTTCTTGTGGAATTGGCAAAGGGATATTTGGAAGCCCATAGAGGGCTATGGTGAAAAAGGAAATATCTTCCGTTCAAAACTGGAAAGAAGCTTTCTGAGAAACTGCTCTGTGTTCTGTTAATTCATCTCACAGAGTTACATCTTTCCCTTCAAGAAGCCTTTCGCTAAGTCTGTTCTTGTGGAATTGACAAAGGGATATTTGGAAACCCATAGAGGGCTATGGTGAAAAAGGAAATATCTTCCGTTCAAAACTGGAAAGAAGCTTTCTGAGAAACTGCTCTGTGTTCTGTTAATTCATCTCACAGAGTTACATCTTTCCCTTCAAGAAGCCTTTCGCTAAGGCTGTTCTTGTGGAATTGGCAAAGGGATATTTGGAAGCCCATAGAGGGCTATGGTGAAAAAGGAAATATCTTCCGTTCAAAACTGGAAAGAAGCTTTCTGAGAAACTGCTCTGTGTTCTGTTAATTCATCTCACAGAGTTACATCTTTCCCTTCAAGAAGCCTTTCGCTAAGGCTGTTCTTGTGGAATTGGCAAAGGGATATTTGGAAGCCCATAGAGGGCTATGGTGAAAAAGGAAATATCTTCCGTTCTAAACTGGAAAGAAGCTTTCTGAGAAACTGCTCTGTGTTCTGTTAATTCATCTCACAGAGTTACATCTTTCCCTTCAAGAAGCCTTTCGCTAAGGCTGTTCTTGTGGAATTGGCAAAGGGATATTTGGAAGCCCATAGAGGGCTATGGTGTAAAAGGAAATACCTTCCGTTCAAAACTGGAAAGAAGCTTTCTGAGAAACTGCTCTGTGTTCTGTTAATTCATCTCACAGAGTTGCATCTTATCCTTCAAGAAGCCTTTCGCTAAGGCTGTTCTTGTGGAATTGGCAAAGGGATATTTGGAATCCCATAGAGGGCTATGGTGAAAAAGGAAATATCTTCCGTTCAAAACTGGAATGAAGCTTTCTGAGAAACTGCTCTGTTTTCTGTTAATTCATCTCACAGAGTTACATCTTTCCCTTCAAAAGCCTTTAGCTAAGGCTGTTCTTGAGGAATTGGCAAAGGGATATTTGGAAGCCCATAGAGGGCTATTGTGAAAAAGGAAATATCTTCCGTTCAAAACTGGAAAGAAGCTTTCTGAGAAACTGCTCTGTGTTCTGTTAATTCATCACACAGGGTTACATCTTTCCCTTCAAGAAGCCTTTTGCTAAGGCTGTTCTTGTGGAATTGGCAAAGGGATATTTGGAAGCCCATAGAGTTCTATGGTGAAAAAGGAAATATCTTCCGTTCAAAACTGGAAAGAAGCTTTCTGAGAAACTGCTCTGTGTTCTGTTAATTCATCTCACAGAGTTACATCTTTCCCTTCAAGAAGCCTTTCGCTAAGGCTGTTCTTGTGGAATTGGCAAAGGGATATTTGGAAGCCCGTAGAGGGCTATGGTGAAAAAGGAAATATCGTCCGTTCAAAACTGGAAAGAAGCTTTCTGAGAAACTGCTCTGTGTTCTGTTAATTCATCTCACAGAGTTACATCTTTCCCTTCAAGAAGCCTTTCGCTAAGGCTGTTCTTGTGGAATTGGCAAAGGGATATTTTGAAGCCCATAGAGGGCTTTGGGGAAAAAGGAAATATCTTCCGTTCAAAACTGGAAAGAAGCTTTCTGAGAAACTGCTCTGTGTTCTGTTAATTCATCTCACAGGGTTACATCTTTCCCTTCAAGAAGCCTTTCGCTAAGGCTGTTCTTGTGGAATTGGCAAAGGGATATTTGGAAGCCCATAGAGGGCTATGGTGAAAAAGGAAATATCTTCCGTTCAAAACTGGAAAGAAGCTTTCTGAGAAACTGCTCTGTGTTCTGTTAATTCATCTCACAGAGTTACATCTTTCCCTTCAAGAAGCCTTTCGCTAAGGTTGTTCTTGTGGAATTGGCAAAGGGATATTTGGAAGCCCATAGAGGGCTACGGTGAAAAAGGAAATATCTTCCGTTCAAAACTGGAAAGAAGCTTTCTGAGAAACTGCTCTGTGTTCTGGTAATTCATCTCACAGAGTTACATCTTTCCCTTCAAGAAGCCTTTCGCTAAGGCTGTTCTTGTGGAATTGGCAAAGGGATATTTGGAAGCCCATAGAGGGCTATGGTGAAAAAGGAAATATCTTCCGTTCAAAACTGGAAAGAAGCTTTCTGAGAAACTGCTCTGTGTTCTGTTAATTCATCTCACAGAGTTACATCTTTCCCTTCAAGAAGCCTTTCGCTAAGTCTGTTCTTGTGGAATTGACAAAGGGATATTTGGAAACCCATAGAGGGCTATGGTGAAAAAGGAAATATCTTCCGTTCAAAACTGGAAGGAAGCTTTCTGAGAAACTGCTCTGTGTTCTGTTAATTCATCTCACAGAGTTACATCTTTCCCTTCAAGAAGCCTTTCGCTAAGGCTGTTCTTGTGGAATTGGCAAAGGGATATTTGGAAGCCCATAGAGGGCTATGGTGAAAAAGGAAATATCTTCCGTTCAAAACTGGAAAGAAGCTTTCTGAGAAACTGCTCTGTGTTCTGTTAATTCATCTCACAGAGTTACATCTTTCCCTTCAAGAAGCCTTTCGCTAAGGCTGTTCTTGTGGAATTGGCAAAGGGATATTTGGAAGCCCATAGAGGGCTATGGTGTAAAAGGAAATACCTTCCGTTCAAAACTGGAAAGAAGCTTTCTGAGAAACTGCTCTGTGTTCTGTTAATTCATCTCACAGAGTTGCATCTTATCCTTCAAGAAGCCTTTCGCTAAGGCTGTTCTTGTGGAATTGGCAAAGGGATATTTGGAAGCCCATAGAGGGCTATGGTGAAAAAGGAAATATCTTCCGTTCAAAACTGGAATGAAGCTTTCTGAGAAACTGCTCTGTGTTCTGTTAATTCATCTCACAGAGTTACATCTTTCCCTTCAAAAGCCTTTCGCTAAGGCTGTTCTTGAGGAATTGGCAAAGGGATATTTGGAAGCCCATAGAGGGCTATTGTGAAAAAGGAAATATCTTCCGTTCAAAACTGGAAAGAAGCTTTCTGAGAAACTGCTCTGTGTTCTGTTAATTCATCACACAGGGTTACATCTTTCCCTTCAAGAAGCCTTTCGCTAAGGCTGTTCTTGTGGAATTGGCAAAGGGATATTTGGAAGCCCATAGAGTTCTATGGTGAAAAAGGAAATATCTTCCGTTCAAAACTGGAAAGAAGCTTTCTGAGAAACTGCTCTGTGTTCTGTTAATTCATCTCACAGAGTTACATCTTTCCCTTCAAGAAGCCTTTCGCTAAGGCTGTTCTTGTGGAATTGGCAAAGGGATATTTGGAAGCCCATAGAGGGCTATGGTGAAAAAGGAAATATCGTCCGTTCAAAACTGGAAAGAAGCTTTCTGAGAAACTGCTCTGTGTTCTGTTAATTCATCTCACAGAGTTACATCTTTCCCTTCAAGAAGCCTTTCGCTAAGGCTGTTCTTGTGGAATTGGCAAAGGGATATTTGGAAGCCCATAGAGGGCTATGGTGAAAAAGGAAATATCTTCAGTTCAAAATTGGAAAGAAGCTTTCTGAGAAACTGCTTTGTGTTCTGCTAATTCATCTCACAGAGTTACATCTTTCCCTTCAAGAAGCCTTTCGCTAAGGCTGTTCTTGTGGAATTGGCAAAGGGATATTTGGAAGCACATAGAGGGCTATGGTGAAAAAGGAAATATCTTCCGTTCAAAACTGGAAAGAAGCTTTCTGAGAAACAGCTCTGTGTTCTGTTAATTCATCTCACAGAGTTACATCGTTCCCTTCAAGAAGCCTTTCGCTAAGGCTGTTCTTGTGCAGTTGGCAAAGGGATATTTGGAAGCCCATAGAGGGCTATGGTGAAAAAGGAAATATCTTCCGTTCAAAACTGGAAAGAAGCTTTCTGAGAAACTGTTCTGTGTTCTGTTAATTCATCTCACAGAGTTACATCTTTCCCTTCAAGAATCCTTTCGCTAAGGCTGTTCTTGTGGAATTGGCAAAGGGATATTTGGAAACCCATAGAGGGCTATGGTGAAAAAGGAAATATCTTCCGTTCAAAACTGGAAAGAAGCTTTCTGAGAAACTGCTCTGTGTTCTGTTAATTCATCTCACAGAGTTACATCTTTCCTTCAAAAGCCTTTCTCTAAGGCTGTTCTTGAGGAATTGGCAAAGGGATAATAGGAAGCCCATAGAAGGCTATTGTGAAAAAGGAAATATCTTCCGTTCAAAATTGGAAAGAAGCTTTCTGAGAAACTGCTCTGTGTTCTGTTAATTCATCTCACAGAGTTACATCTTTCCCTTCAAGAAGCCTTTCGCTAAGGCTGTTCTTGTGGAATTGGCAAAGGGATATTTGGAAGCCCATAGAGGGCTATGGTGAAAAAGGAAATATCTTCCGTTCAAAACTGGAAAGAAGCTTTCTGAGAAACTGCTCTGTGTTCTGTTAACTCATCTCACAGAGTTACATCTTTCCCTTCAAGAAGCCTTTCGCTAAGGCTGTTCTTGTGGAATTGGCAAAGGGATATTTGGAAGCCCATAGAGGGCTATGGTGAAAAAGGAAATATCTTCCGTTCAAAACTGGAAAGAAGCTTTCTGAGAAACTGCTCTGTGTTCTGTTAATTCATCTCACAGAGTTACATCTTTCCCTTCAAGAAGCCTTTCGCTAAGGCTGTTCTTGTGGAATTGGCAAAGGGATATTTGGAAGCCCATAGAGGGCTATGGTGAAAAAGGAAATATCTTCCGTTCAAAACTGGAAAGAAGCTTTCTGAGAAACTGCTTTGTGTTCTGCTAATTCATCTCACAGAGTTACATCTTTCCCTTCAAGAAGCCTTTCGCTAAGGCTGTTCTTGTGGAATTGGCAAAGGGATATTTGGAAGCACATAGAGGGCTGTGGTGAAAAAGGAAATATCTTCCGTTCAAAACTGGAAAGAAGCTTTCTGAGAAACTGCTCTGTGTTCTGTTAATTCATCTCACAGAGTTACATCTTTCCCTTCAAGAAGCCTTTCGCTAAGGCTGTTCTTGTGGAATTGGCAAAGGGATATTTGGAAGCCCATAGAGGGCTATGGTGAAAAAGGAAATATCTTCTGTTCAAAACTGGAAAGAAGCTTTCTGAGAAACTGCTCTGTGTTCTGTTAATTCATCTCACAGAGTTACATCTTTCCCTTCAAGAAGCCTTTCGCTAAGGCTGTTCTTGTGGAATTGGCAAAGGGATATTTGGAAGCCCATAGAGGGCTATGGTGAAAAAGGAAATATCTTCCGTTCAAAACTGGAAAGAAGCTTTCTGAGAAACTGCTCTGTGTTCTGTTAATTCATCTCACAGAGTTACATCTTTCCCTTCAAGAAGCCTTTCGCTAAGGCTGCTCTTGTGGAATTGGCAAAGGGATATTTGGAAGCCCATAGAGGGCTTTGGTGAAAAAGGAAATATCTTCCGTTCAAAACTGGAAAGAAGCTTTCTGAGAAACTGCTCTGTGTTCTGTTAATTCATCTCACAGAGTTACATCTTTCCCTTCAAGAAGCCTTTCGCTAAGGCTGTTCTTGTGGAATTGGCAAAGGGATATTTGGAAGCCCATAGAGGGCTATGGTGAAAAAGGAAATATCTTCCGTTCAAAACTGCAAAGAAGCTTTCTGAGAAACTGCTCTGTGTTCTGTTAATTCATCTCACAGAGTTACATCTTTCCCTTCAAGAAGCCTTTCGCTAAGGTTGTTCTTGTGGAATTGGCAAAGGGATATTTGGAAGCCCATAGAGGGCTACGGTGAAAAAGGAAATATCTTCCGTTCAAAACTGGAAAGAAGCTTTCTGAGAAACTGCTCTGTGTTCTGGTAATTCATCTCACAGAGTTACATCTTTCCCTTCAAGAAGCCTTTCGCTAAGGCTGTTCTTGTGGAATTGGCAAAGGGATATTTGGAAGCCCATAGAGGGCTATGGTGAAAAAGGAAATATCTTCCGTTCAAAACTGGAAAGAAGCTTTCAGAGAAACTGATCAGTGTTCTGTTAATTCATCTCACAGAGTTACATCTGTCCCTTCAAGAAGCCTTTCGCTAAGGCTGTTCTTGTGGAATTGGCAAAGGGATATTTGGAAGCCCATAGAGGGCTATGGTGAAAATGGAAATATCTTCTGTTCAAAACTGGAAAGAAGCTTTCTGAGAAACTGCTCTGTGTTCTGTTAATTCATCTCACAGAGTTACATCTTTCCCTTCAAGAAGCCTTTCGCTAAGGCTGTTCTTGTGGAATTGGCAAAGGGATATTTGGAAGCCCATAGAGGGCTATGGTGAAAAAGGAAATATCTTCCGTTCAAACCTGGAAAGAAGCTTTCTGAGAAACTGCTCTGTGTTCTGTTAATTCATCTCACAGAGTTACATCTTTCCCTTCAAGAAGCCTTTCGCTAAGGCTGTTCTTGTGGAATTGGCAAAGGGATATTTGGAAGCCCATAGAGGGCTATGGTGAAAAAGGAAATATCTTCCGTTCAAAACTGGAAAGAAGCTTTCTGAGAAACTGCTCTGTGTTCTGCTCATTCATCTCACAGAGTTACATTTTTCCCTTAAAGATGCCTTTCGCTAAGGCTGTTCTTGTGGAATTGGCAAAGGGATATTTGGAAGCCCATAGAGGGCTATGGTGAAAAAGGAAATATCTTCCGTTCAAAACTGGAAAGAAGCTTTTGAGAAACTGCTCTGTGTTCTGTTAATTCATCTCACAGAGTTACATCTTTCCCTTCAAGAAGCCTTTCGCTAAGGCTGTTCTTGTGGAATTGGCAAAGGGATATTTCGAAGCCCATAGAGGGCTATGGTGAAAAAGGAATTATCTTCCGTTCAAAACTGGAAAGAAGCTTTCTGAGAAACTGCTCTGTGTTCTGTTAATTTATCTCACAGAGTTACATCTTTCCCTTCAAGAAGCCTTTCGCTAAGGTTGTTCTTGTGGAATTGGCAAAGGGATATTTAGAAGCCCATAGAGGGCTACGGTGAAAAAGGAAATATCTTCCGTTCAAAACTGGAAAGAAGCTTTCTGAGAAACTGCTCTGTGTTCTGGTAATTCATCTCACAGAGTTACATCTTTCCCTTCAAGAAGCCTTTCTCTAAGGCTGTTCTTGTGGAATTGGCAAAGGGATATTTGGAAGCCCATAGAGGGCTATGGTGAAAAAGGAAATATCTTCCGTTCAAAACTGGAAAGAAGCTTTCTTAGAAACTGCTCTGTGTTCTGTTAATTCATCTCACAGAGTTACATCTTTCCCTTCAAGAAGCCTTTCGCTAAGTCTGTTCTTGTGGAATTGACAAAGGGATATTTGGAAACCCATAGAGGGCTATGGTGAAAAAGGAAATATCTTCCGTTCAAAACTGGAAAGAAGCTTTCTGAGAAACTGCTCTGTGTTCTGTTAATTCATCTCACAGAGTTACATCTTTCCCTTCAAGAAGCCTTTCGCTAAGGCTGTTCTTGTGGAATTGGCAAAGGGATATTTGGAAGCCCATAGAGGGCTATGGTGAAAAAGGAAATATCTTCCGTTCAACACTGGAAAGAAGCTTTCTGAGAAACTGCTCTGTGTTCTGTTAATTCATCTCACAGAGTTGCATCTTATCCTTCAAGAAGCCTTTCGCTAAGGCTGTTCTTGTGGAATTGGCAAAGGGATATTTGGAAGCCCATAGAGGGCTATGGTGAAAAAGGAAATACCTTCCGTTCAAAACTGGAAAGAAGCTTTCTGAGAAACTGCTCTGTGTTCTGTTAATTCATCTCACAGAGTTGCATCTTATCCTTCAAGAAGCCTTTCGCTAAGGCTGTTCTTGTGGAATTGGCAAAGGGATATTTGGAAGCCCATAGAGGGCTATGGTGAAAAAGGAAATATCTTCCGTTCAAAACTGGAATGAAGCTTTCTGAGAAACTGCTCTGTGTTCTGTTAATTCATCTCACAGAGTTACATCTTTCCCTTCAAAAGCCTTTCGCTAAGGCTGTTCTTGAGGAATTGGCAAAGGGATATTTGGAAGCCCATAGAGGGCTATTGTGAAAAAGGAAATATCTTCCGTTCAAAACTGGAAAGAAGCTTTCTGAGAAACTGCTCTGTGTTCTGTTAATTCATCACACAGGGTTACATCTTTCCCTTCAAGAAGCCTTTCGCTAAGGCTGTTCTTGTGGAATTGGCAAAGGGATATTTGGAAGCCCATAGAGTTCTATGGTGAAAAAGGAAATATCTTCCGTTCAAAACTGGAAAGAAGCTTTCTGAGAAACTGCTCTGTGTTCTGTTAATTCATCTCACAGAGTTACATCTTTCCCTTCAAGAAGCCTTTCGCTAAGGCTGTTCTTGTGGAATTGGCAAAGGGATATTTGGAAGCCCATAGAGGGCTATGGTGAAAAAGGAAATATCGTCCGTTCAAAACTGGAAAGAAGCTTTCTGAGAAACTGCTCTGTGTTCTGTTAATTCATCTCACAGAGTTACATCTTTCCCTTCAAGAAGCCTTTCGCTAAGGCTGTTCTTGTGGAATTGGCAAAGGGATATTTGGAAGCCCATAGAGGGCTATGGTGAAAAAGGAAATATCTTCAGTTCAAAATTGGAAAGAAGCTTTCTGAGAAACTGCTTTGTGTTCTGCTAATTCATCTCACAGAGTTACATCTTTCCCTTCAAGAAGCCTTTCGCTAAGGCTGTTCTTGTGGAATTGGCAAAGGGATATTTGGAAGCACATAGAGGGCTATGGTGAAAAAGGAAATATCTTCCGTTCAAAACTGGAAAGAAGCTTTCTGAGAAACAGCTCTGTGTTCTGTTAATTCATCTCACAGAGTTACATCGTTCCCTTCAAGAAGCCTTTCGCTAAGGCTGTTCTTGTGCAGTTGGCAAAGGGATATTTGGAAGCCCATAGAGGGCTATGGTGAAAAAGGAAATATCTTCCGTTCAAAACTGGAAAGAAGCTTTCTGAGAAACTGTTCTGTGTTCTGTTAATTCATCTCACAGAGTTACATCTTTCCCTTCAAGAATCCTTTCGCTAAGGCTGTTCTTGTGGAATTGGCAAAGGGATATTTGGAAACCCATAGAGGGCTATGGTGAAAAAGGAAATATCTTCCGTTCAAAACTGGAAAGAAGCTTTCTGAGAAACTGCTCTGTGTTCTGTTAATTCATCTCACAGAGTTACATCTTTCCTTCAAAAGCCTTTCTCTAAGGCTGTTCTTGAGGAATTGGCAAAGGGATAATAGGAAGCCCATAGAAGGCTATTGTGAAAAAGGAAATATCTTCCGTTCAAAATTGGAAAGAAGCTTTCTGAGAAACTGCTCTGTGTTCTGTTAATTCATCTCACAGAGTTACATCTTTCCCTTCAAGAAGCCTTTCGCTAAGGCTGTTCTTGTGGAATTGGCAAAGGGATATTTGGAAGCCCATAGAGGGCTATGGTGAAAAAGGAAATATCTTCCGTTCAAAACTGGAAAGAAGCTTTCTGAGAAACTGCTCTGTGTTCTGTTAACTCATCTCACAGAGTTACATCTTTCCCTTCAAGAAGCCTTTCGCTAAGGCTGTTCTTGTGGAATTGGCAAAGGGATATTTGGAAGCCCATAGAGGGCTATGGTGAAAAAGGAAATATCTTCCGTTCAAAACTGGAAAGAAGCTTTCTGAGAAACTGCTCTGTGTTCTGTTAATTCATCTCACAGAGTTACATCTTTCCCTTCAAGAAGCCTTTCGCTAAGGCTGTTCTTGTGGAATTGGCAAAGGGATATTTGGAAGCCCATAGAGGGCTATGGTGAAAAAGGAAATATCTTCCGTTCAAAACTGGAAAGAAGCTTTCTGAGAAACTGCTTTGTGTTCTGCTAATTCATCTCACAGAGTTACATCTTTCCCTTCAAGAAGCCTTTCGCTAAGGCTGTTCTTGTGGAATTGGCAAAGGGATATTTGGAAGCACATAGAGGGCTGTGGTGAAAAAGGAAATATCTTCCGTTCAAAACTGGAAAGAAGCTTTCTGAGAAACTGCTCTGTGTTCTGTTAATTCATCTCACAGAGTTACATCTTTCCCTTCAAGAAGCCTTTCGCTAAGGCTGTTCTTGTGGAATTGGCAAAGGGATATTTGGAAGCCCATAGAGGGCTATGGTGAAAAAGGAAATATCTTCTGTTCAAAACTGGAAAGAAGCTTTCTGAGAAACTGCTCTGTGTTCTGTTAATTCATCTCACAGAGTTACATCTTTCCCTTCAAGAAGCCTTTCGCTAAGGCTGTTCTTGTGGAATTGGCAAAGGGATATTTGGAAGCCCATAGAGGGCTATGGTGAAAAAGGAAATATCTTCCGTTCAAAACTGGAAAGAAGCTTTCTGAGAAACTGCTCTGTGTTCTGTTAATTCATCTCACAGAGTTACATCTTTCCCTTCAAGAAGCCTTTCGCTAAGGCTGCTCTTGTGGAATTGGCAAAGGGATATTTGGAAGCCCATAGAGGGCTTTGGTGAAAAAGGAAATATCTTCCGTTCAAAACTGGAAAGAAGCTTTCTGAGAAACTGCTCTGTGTTCTGTTAATTCATCTCACAGAGTTACATCTTTCCCTTCAAGAAGCCTTTCGCTAAGGCTGTTCTTGTGGAATTGGCAAAGGGATATTTGGAAGCCCATAGAGGGCTATGGTGAAAAAGGAAATATCTTCCGTTCAAAACTGCAAAGAAGCTTTCTGAGAAACTGCTCTGTGTTCTGTTAATTCATCTCACAGAGTTACATCTTTCCCTTCAAGAAGCCTTTCGCTAAGGTTGTTCTTGTGGAATTGGCAAAGGGATATTTGGAAGCCCATAGAGGGCTACGGTGAAAAAGGAAATATCTTCCGTTCAAAACTGGAAAGAAGCTTTCTGAGAAACTGCTCTGTGTTCTGGTAATTCATCTCACAGAGTTACATCTTTCCCTTCAAGAAGCCTTTCGCTAAGGCTGTTCTTGTGGAATTGGCAAAGGGATATTTGGAAGCCCATAGAGGGCTATGGTGAAAAAGGAAATATCTTCCGTTCAAAACTGGAAAGAAGCTTTCAGAGAAACTGATCAGTGTTCTGTTAATTCATCTCACAGAGTTACATCTGTCCCTTCAAGAAGCCTTTCGCTAAGGCTGTTCTTGTGGAATTGGCAAAGGGATATTTGGAAGCCCATAGAGGGCTATGGTGAAAATGGAAATATCTTCTGTTCAAAACTGGAAAGAAGCTTTCTGAGAAACTGCTCTGTGTTCTGTTAATTCATCTCACAGAGTTACATCTTTCCCTTCAAGAAGCCTTTCGCTAAGGCTGTTCTTGTGGAATTGGCAAAGGGATATTTGGAAGCCCATAGAGGGCTATGGTGAAAAAGGAAATATCTTCCGTTCAAACCTGGAAAGAAGCTTTCTGAGAAACTGCTCTGTGTTCTGTTAATTCATCTCACAGAGTTACATCTTTCCCTTCAAGAAGCCTTTCGCTAAGGCTGTTCTTGTGGAATTGGCAAAGGGATATTTGGAAGCCCATAGAGGGCTATGGTGAAAAAGGAAATATCTTCCGTTCAAAACTGGAAAGAAGCTTTCTGAGAAACTGCTCTGTGTTCTGCTCATTCATCTCACAGAGTTACATTTTTCCCTTAAAGATGCCTTTCGCTAAGGCTGTTCTTGTGGAATTGGCAAAGGGATATTTGGAAGCCCATAGAGGGCTATGGTGAAAAAGGAAATATCTTCCGTTCAAAACTGGAAAGAAGCTTTTGAGAAACTGCTCTGTGTTCTGTTAATTCATCTCACAGAGTTACATCTTTCCCTTCAAGAAGCCTTTCGCTAAGGCTGTTCTTGTGGAATTGGCAAAGGGATATTTCGAAGCCCATAGAGGGCTATGGTGAAAAAGGAATTATCTTCCGTTCAAAACTGGAAAGAAGCTTTCTGAGAAACTGCTCTGTGTTCTGTTAATTTATCTCACAGAGTTACATCTTTCCCTTCAAGAAGCCTTTCGCTAAGGTTGTTCTTGTGGAATTGGCAAAGGGATATTTAGAAGCCCATAGAGGGCTACGGTGAAAAAGGAAATATCTTCCGTTCAAAACTGGAAAGAAGCTTTCTGAGAAACTGCTCTGTGTTCTGGTAATTCATCTCACAGAGTTACATCTTTCCCTTCAAGAAGCCTTTCTCTAAGGCTGTTCTTGTGGAATTGGCAAAGGGATATTTGGAAGCCCATAGAGGGCTATGGTGAAAAAGGAAATATCTTCCGTTCAAAACTGGAAAGAAGCTTTCTTAGAAACTGCTCTGTGTTCTGTTAATTCATCTCACAGAGTTACATCTTTCCCTTCAAGAAGCCTTTCGCTAAGTCTGTTCTTGTGGAATTGACAAAGGGATATTTGGAAACCCATAGAGGGCTATGGTGAAAAAGGAAATATCTTCCGTTCAAAACTGGAAAGAAGCTTTCTGAGAAACTGCTCTGTGTTCTGTTAATTCATCTCACAGAGTTACATCTTTCCCTTCAAGAAGCCTTTCGCTAAGGCTGTTCTTGTGGAATTGGCAAAGGGATATTTGGAAGCCCATAGAGGGCTATGGTGAAAAAGGAAATATCTTCCGTTCAACACTGGAAAGAAGCTTTCTGAGAAACTGCTCTGTGTTCTGTTAATTCATCTCACAGAGTTACATCTTTCCCTTCAAGAAGCATTTCGCTAAGGTGTTCTTTTGGAATTGGCAAAGGGATATTTGGAAGCCCATAGAGGGCTATGGTGAAAAAGGAAATATCTTCCGTTCAAAACTGGAAAGAAGCTTTCTGAGAAACTGCTCTGTGTTCTGTTAATTCATCTCACAGAGTTACATCGTTCCCTTCAAGAAGCCTTTCGCTAAGGCTGTTCTTGTGGAATTGGCAAAGGGATATTTGGAAGCCCATAGAGGGCTATGGTGAAAAAGGAAATATCTTCCGTTCAAAACTGGAAAGAAGCTTTCTGAGAAACTGCTCTGTGTTCTGTTAATTCATCTCACAGAGTTACATCTTTCCCTTCAAGAAGCCTTTCGCTAAGGCTGTTCTTGTGGAATTGGCAAAGGGATATTTGGAAGCCCATAGAGGGCTATGGTGTAAAAGGAAATACCTTCCGTTCAAAACTGGAAAGAAGCTTTCTGAGAAACTGCTCTGTGTTCTGTTAATTCATCTCACAGAGTTGCATCTTATCCTTCAAGAAGCCTTTCGCTAAGGCTGTTCTTGTGGAATTGGCAAAGGGATATTTGGAAGCCCATAGAGGGCTATGGTGAAAAAGGAAATATCTTCCGTTCAAAACTGGAAAGAAGCTTTCTGAGAAACTGCTCTGTGTTCTGTTAATTCATCTCACAGAGTTACATCTTTCCCTTCAAAAGCCTTTCGCTAAGGCTGTTCTTGAGGAATTGGCAAAGGGATATTTGGAAGCCCATAGAGGGCTATTGTGAAAAAGGAAATATCTTCCGTTCAAAACTGGAAGGAAGCTTTCTGAGAAACTGCTCTGTGTTCTGTTAATTCATCACACAGAGTTACATCTTTCCCTTCAAGAAGCCTTTCGCTAAGGCTGTTCTTGTGGAATTGGCAAAGGGATATTTGGAAGCCCATAGAGTTCTATGTTGAAAAAGGAAATATCTTCCGTTCAAAATTGGAAAGAAGCTTTCTGAGAAACTGCTCTGTGTTCTGTTAATTCATCTCACAGAGTTACATCTTTCCCTTCAAGAAGCCTTTCGCTAAGGCTGTTCTTGTGGAATTGGCAAAGGGATATTTGGAAGCCCATAGAGGGCTATGGTGAAAATGGAAATATCGTCCGTTCAAAACTGGAAAGAAGCTTTCTGAGAAACTGCTCTGTGTTCTGTTAATTCATCTCACAGAGTTACATCTTTCCCTTCAAGAAGCCTTTCGCTAAGGCTGTTCTTGTGGAATTGGCAAAGGGATATTTGGAAGCCCATAGAGGGCTATGGTGAAAAAGGAAATATCTTCGGTTCAATATTGGAAAGAAGCTTTCTGAGAAACTGCTTTGTGTTCTGCTAATTCATCTCACAGAGTTACATCTTTCCCTTCAAGAAGCCTTTCGCTAAGGCTGTTCTTGTGGAATTGGCAAAGGGATACTTGGAAGCCCATAGAGGGCTATGGTGAAAAAGGAAATATCTTCCGTTCAAAACTGGAAAGAAGCTTTCTGAGAAACTGCTCTGTGTTCTGTGAATTCATCTCACAGAGTTACATCTTTCCCTTCAAGAAGCCTTTCGCTAAGGCTGTTCTTGTGGAATTGGCAAAGGGATATTTGGAAGCCCATAGAGGGCTATGGTGAAAAAGGAAATATCTTCCGTTCAAAACTGGAAAGAAGCTTTCTGAGAAACTGCTCTGTGTTCTGTTAATTCATCTCACAGAGTTACATCTTTCCCTTCAAGAAGCCTTTCGCTAAGGCTGTTCTTGTGGAATTGGCAAAGGGATATTTGGAAGCCCATAGAGGGCTATGGTGAAAAAGGAAATATCTTCCGTTCAAAACTGGAAAGAAGCTTTCTGAGAAACTGCTTTGTGTTCTGCTAATTCATCTCACAGAGTTACATCTTTCCCTTCAAGAAGCCTTTCGCTAAGGCTGTTCTTGTGGAATTGGCAAAGGGATATTTGGAAGCCCATAGAGGGCTATGGTGAAAAAGGAAATATCTTCCGTTCAAAACTGGAAAGAAGCTTTCTGAGAAACTGCTCTGTGTTCTGTTAATTCATCTCACAGAGTTACATCTTTCCCTTCAAGAAGCCTTTCGCTAAGGCTGTTCTTGTGGAATTGGCAAAGGGATATTTGGAAGCCCATAGAGGGCTATGGTGAAAAAGGAAATATCTTCCGTTCAAAAATGGAAAGAAGCTTTCTGAGAAACTGCTCTGTGTTCTGTTAATGAATCTCACAGAGTTACATCGTTCCCTTCAAGAAGCCTTTCGCTAAGGCTGTTCTTGTGCAGTTGGCAAAGGGATATTTGGAAGCCCATAGAGGGCTATGGTGAAAAAGGAAATATCTTCCGTTCAAAACTGGAAAGAAGCTTTCTGAGAAACTGCTCTGTGTTCTGCTCATTCATCTCACAGAGTTACATTTTTCCCTTCAAGAAGCCTTTCGCTAAGGCTGTTCTTGTGGAATTGGCAAAGGGATATTTGGAAGCCCATGGAGGGCTATGGTGAAAAAGGAAATATCGTCCGTTCAAAACTGGAAAGAAGCTTTCTGAGAAACTGCTCTGTGTTCTGTTAATTCATCTCACAGAGTTACATCTTTCCTTCAAGAAGCCTTTCGCTAAGGCTGTTCTTGTGGAATTGGCAAAGGGATATTTGGAAGCCCATAGAGGGCTATGGTGAAAAAGGAAATATCTTCCGTTCAAAACTGGAAAGAAGCTTTCTGAGAAACTGCTCTGTGTTCTGTTAATTCATCTCACAGAGTTATATCTTTCCCTTCAAGAAGCCTTTCGCTAAGGCTGTTCTTGTGGAATTGGCAAAGGGATATTTGGAAGCCCATAGAGGGCTATGGTGAAAAAGGAAATATCTTCCGTTCAAAACTGGAAAGAAGCTTTTGAGAAACTGCTCTGTGTTCTGTTAATTCATCTCACAGAGTTACATCTTTCCCTTCAAGAAGCCTTTCGCTAAGGTTGTTCTTGTGGAATTGGCAAAGGGATATTTGGAAGCCCATAGAGGGCTATGGTGAAAAAGGAAATATCTTCCGTTCAAAACTGGAAAGAAGCTTTCTGAGAAACTGCTCTGTGTTCTGTTAATTCATCTCACAGAGTTACATATTTCCCTTCAAGAAACCTTTCGCTAAGGCTGTTCTTGTGGAATTGGCAAAGGGATATTTGGAAGCCCATAGAGGGCTTTGGTGAAAAAGGAAATATCTTCCGTTCAAAACTGGAAAGAAGCTTTCTGAGAAACTGCTCTGTGTTCTGTTAATTCATCTCACAGAGTTACATCTTTCCCTTCAAGAAGCCTTTCGCTAAGGCTGTTCTTGTGGAATTGGCAAAGGGATATTTGGAAGCCCATAGAGGGCTATGGTGAAAAAGGAAATATCTTCCGTTCAAAACTGGAAAGAAGCTTTCTGAGAAACTGCTCTGTGTTCTGTTAATTCATCTCACAGAGTTACATCTTTCCCTTCAAGAAGCCTTTCGCTAAGGCTGTTCTTAAGGAATTGGCAAAGGGATATTTGGAAGCCCATCGAGGGCTATGGTGAAAAAGGAAATATCTTCCGTTCAAAACTCTAAAGAAGCTTTCTGAGAAACTGCTCTGTGTTCTGTTAATTCATCTCACAGAGTTACATCTTTCCCTTCAAGAAGCCTTTCGCTAAGGCTGTTCTTGTGGAATTGGCAAAGGGATATTTGGAAGCCCATAGAGGGCTATGGTGAAAAAGGAAATACCTTCCCTTCAAAACTGGTAAGAAGCTTTCTGAGAAACTGCTCTGTGTTCTGTTCATTCATCTCACAGAGTTACATCTTTCCCTTCAAGAAGCCTTTCGCTAAGGCTGTTCTTGTGGAATTGGCAAAGGGATATTTGGAAGCCCATAGAGGGCTATGGTGAAAAAGGAAATATCTTCCGTTCAAAACTGGAAAGAAGCTTTCTGAGAAACTGCTCTGTGTTCTGTTAATTCATCTCACAGAGTTACATCTTTCCCTTCAAGAAGCCTTTCGCTAAGGCTGTTCTTGTGGAATTGGCAAAGGGATATTTGGAAGCCCATAGAGGGCTATGGTGAAAAAGGAAATATCTTCCGTTCAAAACTGGACAGAAGCTTTCTGAGAAACTGCTCTGTGTTCTGTTAATTCATCTCACAGAGTTACATCTTTCCCTTCAAGAAGCCTTTCGCTAAGGCTGTTCTTGTGGAATTGGCAAAGGGATATTTGGAAGCCCATAGAGGGCTATGGTGAAAAAGGAAATATCTTCCGTTCAAAACTGGAAAGAAGCTTTCTGAGAAACGGCTCTGTGTTCTGTTAATTCATCTCACAGAGTTACATCTTTCCCTTCAAGAAGCCTTTCGCTAAGGCTGTTCTTGTGGAATTGGCAAAGGGATATTTGGAAGCCCATAGAGGGCTATGGTGAAAAAGGAAATATCTTCCGTTCAACACTGGAAAGAAGCTTTCTGAGAAACTGCTCTGTGTTCTGTTAATTCATCTCACAGAGTTACATCTTTCCCTTCAAGAAGCATTTCGCTAAGGTGTTCTTTTGGAATTGGCAAAGGGATATTTGGAAGCCCATAGAGGGCTATGGTGAAAAAGGAAATATCTTCCGTTCAAAACTGGAAAGAAGCTTTCTGAGAAACTGCTCTGTATTCTGTTAATTCATCTCACAGAGTTACATCGTTCCCTTCAAGAAGCCTTTCGCTAAGGCTGTTCTTGTGGAATTGGCAAAGGGATATTTGGAAGCCCATAGAGGGCTATGGTGAAAAAGGAAATATCTTCCGTTCAAAACTGGAAAGAAGCTTTCTGAGAAACTGCTCTGTGTTCTGTTAATTCATCTCACAGTGTTACATCTTTCCCTTCAAGAAGCCTTTCGCTAAGGCTGTTCTTGTGGAATTGGCAAAGGGATATTTGGAAGCCCATAGAGGGCTATGGTGTAAAAGGAAATACCTTCCGTTCAAAACTGGAAAGAAGCTTTCTGAGAAACTGCTCTGTGTTCTGTTAATTCATCTCACAGAGTTGCATCTTATCCTTCAAGAAGCCTTTCGCTAAGGCTGTTCTTGTGCAATTGGCAAAGGGATATTTGGAAGCCCATAGAGGGCTATGGTGAAAAAGGAAATATCTTCCGTTCAAAACTGGAAAGAAGCTTTCTGAGAAACTGCTCTGTGTTCTGTTAATTCATCTCACAGAGTTACATCTTTCCCTTCAAAAGCCTTTCGCTAAGGCTGTTCTTGAGGAATTGGCAAAGGGATATTTGGAAGCCCATAGAGGGCTATTGTGAAAAAGGAAATATCTTCCGTTCAAAACTGGAAGGAAGCTTTCTGAGAAACTGCTCTGTGTTCTGTTAATTCATCACACAGAGTTACATCTTTCCCTTCAAGAAGCCTTTCGCTAAGGCTGTTCTTGTGGAATTGGCAAAGGGATATTTGGAAGCCCATAGAGTTCTATGGTGAAAAAGGAAATATCTTCCGTTCAAAATTGGAAAGAAGCTTTCTGAGAAACTGCTCTGTGTTCTGTTAATTCATCTCACAGAGTTACATCTTTCCCTTCAAGAAGCCTTTCGCTAAGGCTGTTCTTGTGGAATTGGCAAAGGGATATTTGGAAGCCCATAGAGGGCTATGGTGAAAATGGAAATATCGTCCGTTCAAAACTGGAAAGAAGCTTTCTGAGAAACTGCTCTGTGTTCTGTTAATTCATCTCACAGAGTTACATCTTTCCCTTCAAGAAGCCTTTCGCTAAGGCTGTTCTTGTGGAATTGGCAAAGGGATATTTGGAAGCCCATAGAGGGCTATGGTGAAAAAGGAAATATCTTCGGTTCAAAATTGGAAAGAAGCTTTCTGAGAAACTGCTTTGTGTTCTGCTAATTCATCTCACAGAGTTACATCTTTCCCTTCAAGAAGCCTTTCGCTAAGGCTGTTCTTGTGGAATTGGCAAAGGGATACTTGGAAGCCCATAGAGGGCTATGGTGAAAAAGGAAATATCTTCCGTTCAAAACTGGAAAGAAGCTTTCTGAGAAACTGCTCTGTGTTCTGTGAATTCATCTCACAGAGTTACATCTTTCCCTTCAAGAAGCCTTTCGCTAAGGCTGTTCTTGTGGAATTGGCAAAGGGATATTTGGAAGCCCATAGAGGGCTATGGTGAAAAAGGAAATATCTTCCGTTCAAAACTGGAAAGAAGCTTTCTGAGAAACTGCTCTGTGTTCTGTTAATTCATCTCACAGAGTTACATCTTTCCCTTCAAGAAGCCTTTCGCTAAGGCTGTTCTTGTGGAATTGGCAAAGGGATATTTGGAAGCCCATAGAGGGCTATGGTGAAAAAGGAAATATCTTCCGTTCAAAACTGGAAAGAAGCTTTCTGAGAAACTGCTTTGTGTTCTGCTAATTCATCTCACAGAGTTACATCTTTCCCTTCAAGAAGCCTTTCGCTAAGGCTGTTCTTGTGGAATTGGCAAAGGGATATTTGGAAGCCCATAGAGGGCTATGGTGAAAAAGGAAATATCTTCCGTTCAAAACTGGAAAGAAGCTTTCTGAGAAACTGCTCTGTGTTCTGTTAATTCATCTCACAGAGTTACATCTTTCCCTTCAAGAAGCCTTTCGCTAAGGCTGTTCTTGTGGAATTGGCAAAGGGATATTTGGAAGCCCATAGAGGGCTATGGTGAAAAAGGAAATATCTTCCGTTCAAAAATGGAAAGAAGCTTTCTGAGAAACTGCTCTGTGTTCTGTTAATTCATCTCACAGAGTTACATCGTTCCCTTCAAGAAGCCTTTCGCTAAGGCTGTTCTTGTGCAGTTGGCAAAGGGATATTTGGAAGCCCATAGAGGGCTATGGTGAAAAAGGAAATATCTTCCGTTCAAAACTGGAAAGAAGCTTTCTGAGAAACTGCTCTGTGTTCTGCTCATTCATCTCACAGAGTTACATTTTTCCCTTCAAGAAGCCTTTCGCTAAGGCTGTTCTTGTGGAATTGGCAAAGGGATATTTGGAAGCCCATGGAGGGCTATGGTGAAAAAGGAAATATCGTCCGTTCAAAACTGGAAAGAAGCTTTCTGAGAAACTGCTCTGTGTTCTGTTAATTCATCTCACAGAGTTACATCTTTCCTTCAAGAAGCCTTTCGCTAAGGCTGTTCTTGTGGAATTGGCAAAGGGATATTTGGAAGCCCATAGAGGGCTATGGTGAAAAAGGAAATATCTTCCGTTCAAAACTGGAAAGAAGCTTTCTTAGAAACTGCTCTGTGTTCTGTTAATTCATCTCACAGAGTTACATCTTTCCCTTCAAGAAGCCTTTCGCTAAGGCTGTTCTTGTGGAATTGGCAAAGGGATATTTGGAAGCCCATAGAGGGCTATGGTGAAAAAGGAAATATCTTCCGTTCAAAACTGGAAAGAAGCTTTTGAGAAACTGCTCTGTGTTCTGTTAATTCATCTCACAGAGTTACATCTTTCCCTTCAAGAAGCCTTTCGCTAAGGTTGTTCTTGTGGAATTGGCAAAGGGATATTTGGAAGCCCATAGAGGGCTATGGTGAAAAAGGAAATATCTTCCGTTCAAAACTGGAAAGAAGCTTTCTGAGAAACTGCTCTGTGTTCTGTTAATTCATCTCACAGAGTTATATCGTTCCCTTCAAGAAGCCTTTCGCTAAGGCTGTTCTTGTGCAGTTGGCAAAGGGATATTTGGAAGCCCATAGAGGGCTATGGTGAAAAAGGAAATATCTTCCGTTCAAAACTGGAAAGAAGCTTTCTGAGAAACTGCTCTGTGTTCTGCTCAATCATCTCACAGAGTTACATTTTTCCCTTCAAGAAGCCTTTCGCTAAGGCTGTTCTTGTGGAATTGGCAAAGGGATATTTGGAAGCCCATAGAGGGCTATGGTGAAAAAGGAAATATCTTCCGTTCAAAACTGGAAAGAAGCTTTCTGAGAAACTGCTCTGTGTTCTGTTAATTCATCTCACAGAGTTACATCTTTCCCTTCAAGAAGCCTTTCGCTAAGGCTGTTCTTGTGGAATTGGCAAAGGGATATTTGGAAGCCCATAGAGGGCTATGGTGAAAAAGGAAATATCTTCCGTTCAAAACTGGAAAGAAGCTTTCTGAGGAACTGCTCTGTGTTCTGTTAATTCATCTCACGGAGATACATCTTTCCCTTCAAGAAGCCTTTCGGTAAGGCTGTTCTTGTGGAATTGGCAAAGGGATATTTGGAAGCCCATAGAGGGCTATGGTGAAAAAGGAAATATCTTCCGTTCAAAACTGGAAAGAAGCTTTCTGAGAAACTGCTCTGTGTTCTGTTAATTCATCTCACAGAGTTACATCTTTCCCTTCAAGAAGCCTTTCGCTAAGGCTGTTCTTGTGGAATTGGCAAAGGGATATTTGGAAGCCCATAGACGGCTATGGTGAAAAAGGAAATATCTTCCGTTCAAAACTGGAAAGAAGCTTTCTGAGAAACTGCTCTGTGTTCTGTTAATTCATCTCACAGAGTTACATCTTTCCCTTCAAGAAGCCTTTCGCTAAGGCTGTTCTTGTGGAATTGGCAAAGGGATATTTGGAAGCCCATAGAGGGCTATGGTGAAAAAGGAAATATCTTCCGTTCAAAACTGGAAAGAAGCTTTCTGAGAAACTGCTCTGTGTTCTGTTAATTCATCTCACAGAGTTACATCTTTCCCTTCAAGAAGCCTTTCGCTAAGGCTGTTCTTGTGGAATTGGCAAAGGGATATTTGGAAGCCCATAGAGGGCTATGGTGAAAAAGGAAATATCTTCCGTTCAAAACTGGAAAGAAGCTTTCTGAGAAACTGCTCTGTGTTCTGTTAATTCATCTCACAGAGTTACATCTTTCCCTTCAAGAAGCCTTTCGCTAAGGCTGCTCTTGTGGAATTGGCAAAGGGATATTTGGAAGCCCATAGAGGGCTTTGGTGAAAAAGGAAATATCTTCCGTTCAAAACTGGAAAGAAGCTTTCTGAGAAACTGCTCTGTGTTCTGTTAATTCATCTCACAGAGTTACATCTTTCCCTTCAAGAAGCCTTTCGCTAAGGCTGTTCTTGTGGAATTGGCAAAGGGATATTTGGAAGCCCATAGAGGGCTATGGTGAAAAAGGAAATATCTTCCGTTCAAAACTGCAAAGAAGCTTTCTGAGAAACTGCTCTGTGTTCTGTTAATTCATCTCACAGAGTTACATCTTTCCCTTCAAGTAGCCTTTCGCTAAGGTTGTTCTTGTGGAATTGGCAAAGGGATATTTGGAAGCCCATAGAGGGCTACGGTGAAAAAGGAAATATCTTCCGTTCAAAACTGGAAAGAAGCTTTCTGAGAAACTGCTCTGTGTTCTGGTAATTCATCTCACAGAGTTACATCTTTCCCTTCAAGAAGCCTTTCGCTAAGGCTGTTCTTGTGGAATTGGCAAAGGGATATTTGGAAGCCCATAGAGGGCTATGGTGAAAAAGGAAATATCTTCCGTTCAAAACTGGAAAGAAGCTTTCAGAGAAACTGATCAGTGTTCTGTTAATTCATCTCACTGAGTTACATCTTTCCCTTCAAGAAGCCTTTCGCTAAGGCTGTTCTTGTGGAATTGGCAAAGGGATATTTGGAAGCCCATAGAGGGCTATGGTGAAAATGGAAATATCTTCTGTTCAAAACTGGAAAGAAGCTTTCTGAGAAACTGCTCTGTGTTCTGTTAATTCATCTCACAGAGTTACATCTTTCCCTTCAAGAAGCCTTTCGCTAAGGCTGTTCTTGTGGAATTGGCAAAGGGATATTTGGAAGCCCATAGAGGGCTATGGTGAAAAAGGAAATATCTTCCGTTCAAAACTGGAAAGAAGCTTTCTGAGAAACTGCTCTGTGTTCTGTTAATTCATCTCACAGAGTTACATCTTTCCCTTCAAGAAGCCTTTCTCTAAGGCTGTTCTTGTGGAATTGGCAAAGGGATATTTGGAAGCCCATAGAGAGCTATGGTGAAAAAGGAAATATCTTCCGTTGAAAACTGGAAAGATGCTTTCTGAGAAACTGCTCTGTGTTCTGTTAATTCATCTCACAGAGTTACATCTTTCCCTTCAAGAAGCCTTTCTCTAAGGCTGTTCTTGTGGAATTGGCAAAGGGATATTTGGAAGCCCATAGAGGGCTATGGTGAAAAAGGAAATACCTTCCGTCAAAACTGGAAAGAAGATTTCTGAGAAACTGCTCTGTGTTCTGTTAATTCATCTCACAGAGTTACATCTTTCCCTTCAAGAAGCCTTTCGCTAAGGCTGTTCTTGTGGAATTGGCAAAGGGATATTTGGAAGCCCATAGAGGGCTATGGTGAAAAAGGAAATATCTTCCGTTCAAAACTGGAAAGAAGCTTTCTGAGAAACTGCTCTGTGTTCTGCTCATTCATCTCACAGAGTTACATTTTTCCCTTAAAGAAGCCTTTCGCTAAGGCTGTTCTTGTGGAATTGGCAAAGGGATATTTGGAAGCCCATAGAGGGCTATGGTGAAAAAGGAAATATCTTCCGTTCAAAACTGGAAAGAAGCTTTTGAGAAACTGCTCTGTGTTCTGTTAATTCATCTCACAGAGTTACATCTTTCCCTTCAAGAAGCCTTTCGCTAAGGCTGTTCTTGTGGAATTGGCAAAGGGATATTTGGAAGCCCATAGAGGGCTATGGTGAAAAAGGAATTATCTTCCGTTCAAAACTGGAAAGAAGCTTTCTGAGAAACTGCTCTGTGTTCTCTTAATTCATCTCACAGAGTTACATCTTTCCCTTCAAGAAGCCTTTCGCTAAGGTTGTTCTTGTGGAATTGGCAAAGGGATATTTGGAAGCCCATAGAGGGCTATGGTGAAAAAGGAAATATCTTCCGTTCAAAACTGGAAAGAAGCTTTCTGGGAAACTCCTCTGGGTTCTGGTAATTCATCTCACAGAGTTACATCTTTCCCTTCAAGAAACCTTTCGCTAACTCTGTTCTTGTGGAATTGGCAAAGGGATATTTGGAAGCCCGTAGAGGGCTATGGTGAAAAAGGAAATATCTTCCGTTCAAAACTGGAAAGAAGCTTTCAGAGAAACTGCTCTGTGTTCTGTTAATTCATCTCACAGAGTTACATCTTTCCCTTCAAGAAGCCTTTCGCTAAGGCTGTTCTTGTGGAATTGGCAAAGGGATATTTGGAAGCCCATAGAGGGCTATGGTGAAAAAGGAAATATCTTCCGTTCAAAACTGGAAAGAAGCTTTCTGAGAAACTGCTCTGTGTTCTGTTAATTCATCTCACAGAGTTACATCTTTCCCTTCAAGAAGCCTTTCGCTAAGGCTGTTCTTGTGGAATTGGCAAAGGGATATTTGGAAGCCCATACAGGGCTATGGTGAAAAAGGGAATATCTTCCGTTCAAAACTGGAAAGAAGCTTTCTGAGAAACTGCTCTGTGTTCTGTTAATTCATCTCACAGAGTTCCATCTTTCCCTTCAAGAAGCCTTTCGCTAAGGCTGTTCTTGTGGAATTGGCAAAGGGATATTTGGAAGCCCATAGAGGGCTATGGTGAAAAAGGAAATATCTTCCGTTCAAAACTGGAAAGAAGCTTTCTGTGAAACTGCTTTGTGTTCTGCTAATTCATCTCACAGAGTTACATCTTTCCCTTCAAGAAGCCTTTCGCTAAGGCTGTTCTTGTGGAATTGGCAAAGGGATATTTGGAAGCCCATAGAGGGCTATGGTGAAAAAGGAAATATCTTCCGTTCAAAACTGGAAAGAAGCTTTCTGAGAAACTGCTCTGTGTTCTGTTAATTCATCTCACAGAGTTACATCTTTCCCTTCAAGAAGCCTTTCGCTAAGGCTGTTCTTGTGGAATTGGCAAAGGGATATTTGGAAGCCCATAGAGGGCTTTGGTGAAAAAGGAAATATCTTCCGTTCAAAACTGGAAAGAAGCTTTCTGAGAAACTGCTCTGTGTTCTGTTAATTCATCTCACAGAGTTACATCTTTCCCTTCAAGAAGCCTTTCGCTAAGGCTGTTCTTGTGGAATTGGCAAAGGGATATTTGGAAGCCCATAGAGGGCTATGGTGAAAAAGGAAATATCTTCCGTTCAAAACTGGAAAGAAGCTTTCTGAGAAACTGCTCTGTGTTCTGTTAATTTATCTCACAGAGTTACATCTTTCCCTTCAAGAAGCCTTTCGCTAAGGTTGTTCTTGTGGAATTGGCAAAGGGATATTTAGAAGCCCATAGAGGGCTACGGTGAAAAAGGAAATATCTTCCGTTCAAAACTGGAAAGAAGCTTTCTGAGAAACTGCTCTGTGTTCTGGTAATTCATCTCACAGAGTTACATCTTTCCCTTCAAGAAGCCTTTCTCTAAGGCTGTTCTTGTGGAATTGGCAAAGGGATATTTGGAAGCCCATAGAGGGCTATGGTGAAAAAGGAAATATCTTCCGTTCAAAACTGGAAAGAAGCTTTCTTAGAAACTGCTCTGTGTTCTGTTAATTCATCTCACAGAGTTACATCTTTCCCTTCAAGAAGCCTTTCGCTAAGTCTGTTCTTGTGGAATTGACAAAGGGATATTTGGAAACCCATAGAGGGCTATGGTGAAAAAGGAAATATCTTCCGTTCAAAACTGGAAAGAAGCTTTCTGAGAAACTGCTCTGTGTTCTGTTAATTCATCTCACAGAGTTACATCTTTCCCTTCAAGAAGCCTTTCGCTAAGGCTGTTCTTGTGGAATTGGCAAAGGGATATTTGGAAGCCCATAGAGGGCTATGGTGAAAAAGGAAATATCTTCCGTTCAACACTGGAAAGAAGCTTTCTGAGAAACTGCTCTGTGTTCTGTTAATTCATCTCACAGAGTTACATCTTTCCCTTCAAGAAGCATTTCGCTAAGGTGTTCTTTTGGAATTGGCAAAGGGATATTTGGAAGCCCATAGAGGGCTATGGTGAAAAAGGAAATATCTTCCGTTCAAAACTGGAAAGAAGCTTTCTGAGAAACTGCTCTGTGTTCTGTTAATTCATCTCACAGAGTTACATCTTTCCCTTCAAGAAGCCTTTCGCTAAGGCTGTTCTTGTGGAATTGGCAAAGGGATATTTGGAAGCCCATAGAGGGCTATGGTGAAAAAGGAAATATCTTCCGTTCAAAACTGGAAAGAAGCTTTCTGAGAAACTGCTCTGTGTTCTGTTAATTCATCTCACAGAGTTACATCTTTCCCTTCAAGAAGCCTTTCGCTAAGGCTGTTCTTGTGGAATTGGCAAAGGGATATTTGGAAGCCCATAGAGGGCTATGGTGTAAAAGGAAATACCTTCCGTTCAAAACTGGAAAGAAGCTTTCTGAGAAACTGCTCTGTGTTCTGTTAATTCATCTCACAGAGTTGCATCTTATCCTTCAAGAAGCCTTTCGCTAAGGCTGTTCTTGTGGAATTGGCAAAGGGATATTTGGAAGCCCATAGAGGGCTATGGTGAAAAAGGAAATATCTTCCGTTCAAAACTGGAATGAAGCTTTCTGAGAAACTGCTCTGTGTTCTGTTAATTCATCTCACAGAGTTACATCTTTCCCTTCAAAAGCCTTTCGCTAAGGCTGTTCTTGAGGAATTGGCAAAGGGATATTTGGAAGCCCATAGAGGGCTATTGTGAAAAAGGAAATATCTTCCGTTCAAAACTGGAAGGAAGCTTTCTGAGAAACTGCTCTGTGTTCTGTTAATTCATCACACAGAGTTACATCTTTCCCTTCAAGAAGCCTTTCGCTAAGGCTGTTCTTGTGGAATTGGCAAAGGGATATTTGGAAGCCCATAGAGTTCTATGGTGAAAAAGGAAATATCTTCCGTTCAAAATTGGAAAGAAGCTTTCTGAGAAACTGCTCTGTGTTCTGTTAATTCATCTCACAGAGTTACATCTTTCCCTTCAAGAAGCCTTTCGCTAAGGCTGTTCTTGTGGAATTGGCAAAGGGATATTTGGAAGCCCATAGAGGGCTATGGTGAAAATGGAAATATCGTCCGTTCAAAACTGGAAAGAAGCTTTCTGAGAAACTGCTCTGTGTTCTGTTAATTCATCTCACAGAGTTACATCTTTCCCTTCAAGAAGCCTTTCGCTAAGGCTGTTCTTGTGGAATTGGCAAAGGGATATTTGGAAGCCCATAGAGGGCTATGGTGAAAAAGGAAATATCTTCGGTTCAAAATTGGAAAGAAGCTTTCTGAGAAACTGCTTTGTGTTCTGCTAATTCATCTCACAGAGTTACATCTTTCCCTTCAAGAAGCCTTTCGCTAAGGCTGTTCTTGTGGAATTGGCAAAGGGATATTTGGAAGCCCATAGAGGGCTATGGTGAAAAAGGAAATATCTTCCGTTCAAAACTGGAAAGAAGCTTTCTGAGAAACTGCTCTGTGTTCTGTGAATTCATCTCACAGAGTTACATCTTTCCCTTCAAGAAGCCTTTCGCTAAGGCTGTTCTTGTGGAATTGGCAAAGGGATATTTGGAAGCCCATAGAGGGCTATGGTGAAAAAGGAAATATCTTCCGTTCAAAACTGGAAAGAAGCTTTCTGAGAAACTGCTCTGTGTTCTGTTAATTCATCTCACAGAGTTACATCTTTCCCTTCAAGAAGCCTTTCGCTAAGGCTGTTCTTGTGGAATTGGCAAAGGGATATTTGGAAGCCCATAGAGGGCTATGGTGAAAAAGGAAATATCTTCCGTTCAAAACTGGAAAGAAGCTTTCTGAGAAACTGCTTTGTGTTCTGCTAATTCATCTCACAGAGTTACATCTTTCCCTTCAAGAAGCCTTTCGCTAAGGCTGTTCTTGTGGAATTGGCAAAGGGATATTTGGAAGCCCATAGAGGGCTATGGTGAAAAAGGAAATATCTTCCGTTCAAACCTGGAAAGAAGCTTTCTGAGAAACTGCTCTGTGTTCTGTTAATTCATCTCACAGAGTTACATCTTTCCCTTCAAGAAGCCTTTCGCTAAGGCTGTTCTTGTGGAATTGGCAAAGGGATATTTGGAAGCCCATAGAGGGCTATGGTGAAAAAGGAAATATCTTCCGTTCAAAAATGGAAAGAAGCTTTCTGAGAAACTGCTCTGTGTTCTGTTAATTCATCTCACAGAGTTACATCGTTCCCTTCAAGAAGCCTTTCGCTAAGGCTGTTCTTGTGCAGTTGGCAAAGGGATATTTGGAAGCCCATAGAGGGCTATGGTGAAAAAGGAAATATCTTCCGTTCAAAACTGGAAAGAAGCTTTCTGAGAAACTGCTCTGTGTTCTGCTCATTCATCTCACAGAGTTACATTTTTCCCTTCAAGAAGCCTTTCGCTAAGGCTGTTCTTGTGGAATTGGCAAAGGGATATTTGGAAGCCCATAGAGGGCTATGGTGAAAAAGGAAATATCTTCCGTTCAAAACTGGAAAGAAGCTTTCTGAGAAACTGCTCTGTGTTCTGTTAATTCATCTCACAGAGTTACATCTTTCCTTCAAGAAGCCTTTCGCTAAGGCTGTTCTTGTGGAATTGGCAAAGGGATATTTGGAAGCCCATAGAGGGCTATGGTGAAAAAGGAAATATCTTCCGTTCAAAACTGGAAAGAAGCTTTCTGAGAAACTGCTCTGTGTTCTGTTAATTCATCTCACAGAGTTACATCTTTCCCTTCAAGAAGCCTTTCGCTAAGGCTGTTCTTGTGGAATTGGCAAAGGGATATTTGGAAGCCCATAGAGGGCTATGGTGAAAAAGGAAATATCTTCCGTTCAAAACTGGAAAGAAGCTTTTGAGAAACTGCTCTGTGTTCTGTTAATTCATCTCATAGAGTTACATCTTTCCCTTCAAGAAGCCTTTCGCTAAGGTTGTTCTTGTGGAATTGGAAAAGGGATATTTGGAAGCCCATAGAGGGCTATGGTGAAAAAGGAAATATCTTCCGTTCAAAACTGGAAAGAAGCTTTCTGAGAAACTGCTCTGTGTTCTGTTAATTCATCTCACAGAGTTATATCGTTCCCTTCAAGAAGCCTTTCGCTAAGGCTGTTCTTGTGCAGTTGGCAAAGGGATATTTGGAAGCCCATAGAGGGCTATGGTGAAAAAGGAATTATCTTCCGTTCAAAACTGGAAAGAAGCTTTCTGAGAAACTGCTCTGTGTTCTGCTCATTCATCTCACAGAGTTACATTTTTCCCTTCAAGAAGCCTTTCGCTAAGGCTGTTCTTGTGGAATTGGCAAAGGGATATTTGGAAGCCCATAGAGGGCTATGGTGAAAAAGGAAATATCTTCCGTTCAAAACTGGAAAGAAGCTTTCTGAGAAACTGCTCTGTGTTCTGTTAATTCATCTCACAGAGTTACATCTTTCCCTTCAAGAAGCCTTTCGCTAAGGCTGTTCTTGTGGAATTGGCAAAGGGATATTTGGAAGCCCATAGAGGGCTATGGTGAAAAAGGAAATATCTTCCGTTCAAAACTGGAAAGAAGCTTTCTGAGGAACTGCTCTGTGTTCTGTTAATTCACCTCACAGAGATACATCTTTCCCTTCAAGAAGCCTTTCGGTAAGGCTGTTCTTGTGGAATTGGCAAAGGGATATTTGGAAGCCCATAGAGGGCTATGGTGAAAAAGGAAATATCTTCCGTTCAAAACTGGAAAGAAGCTTTCTGAGAAACTGCTCTGTGTTCTGTTAATTCATCTCACAGAGTTACATATTTCCCTTCAAGAAACCTTTCGCTAAGGCTGTTCTTGTGGAATTGGCAAAGGGATATTTGGAAGCCCATAGAGGGCTTTGGTGAAAAAGGAAATATCTTCCGTTCAAAACTGGAAAGAAGCTTTCTGAGAAACTGCTCTGTGTTCTGTTAATTCATCTCACAGAGTTACATCTTTCCCTTCAAGAAGCCTTTCGCTAAGGCTGTTCTTGTGGAATTGGCAAAGGGATATTTGGAAGCCCATAGAGGGCTATGGTGAAAAAGGAAATATCTTCCGTTCAAAACTGGAAAGAAGCTTTCTGAGAAACTGCTCTGTGTTCTGTTAATTCATCTCACAGAGTTACATCTTTCCCTTCAAGAAGCCTTTCGCTAAGGCTGTTCTTAAGGAATTGGCAAAGGGATATTTGGAAGCCCATAGAGGGCTATGGTGAAAAAGGAAATATCTTCCGTTCAAAACTCTAAAGAAGCTTTCTGAGAAACTACTCTGTGTTCTGTTAATTCATCTCACAGAGTTACATCTTTCCCTTCAAGAAGCCTTTCGCTAAGGCTGTTCTTGTGGAATTGGCAAAGGGATATTTGGAAGCCCATACAGGGCTATGGTGAAAAAGGAAATACCTTCCCTTCAAAACTGGAAAGAAGCTTTCTGAGAAACTGCTCTGTGTTCTGTTAATTCATCTCACAGAGTTACATCTTTCCCTTCAAGAAGCCTTTCGCTAAGGCTGTTCTTGTGGAATTGGCAAAGGGATATTTGGAAGCCCATAGAGGGCTATGGTGAAAAAGGAAATATCTTCCGTTCAAAACTGGAAAGAAGCTTTCTGAGAAACTGCTCTGTGTTCTGTTAATTCATCTCACAGAGTTACATCTTTCCCTTCAAGAAGCCTTTCGCTAAGGCTGTTCTTGTGGAATTGGCAAAGGGATATTTGGAAGCCCATAGAGGGCTATGGTGAAAAAGGAAATATCTTCCGTTCAAAACTGGACAGAAGCTTTCTGAGAAACTGCTCTGTGTTCTGTTAATTCATCTCACAGAGTTACATCTTTCCCTTCAAGAAGCCTTTCGCTAAGGCTGTTCTTGTGGAATTGGCAAAGGGATATTTGGAAGCCCAGAGACGGCTATGGTGAAAAAGGAAATATCTTCCGTTCAAAACTGGAAAGAAGCTTTCTGAGAAACTGCTCTGTGTTCTGTTAATTCATCTCACAGAGTTACATCTTTCCCTTCAAGAAGCCTTTCGCTAAGGCTGTTCTTGTGGAATTGGCAAAGGGATATTTGGAAGCCCATAGAGGGCTATGGTGAAAAAGGAAATATCTTCCGTTCAAAATTGGAAAGAAGCTTTCTGAGAAACTGCTTTGTGTTCTGCTAATTCATCTCACAGAGTTACATCTTTCCCTTCAAGAAGCCTTTCGCTAAGGCTGTTCTTGTGGAATTGGCAAAGGGATATTTGGAAGCCCATAGAGGGCTATGGTGAAAAAGGAAATATCTTCCGTTCAAAACTGGAAAGAAGCTTTCTGAGAAACTGCTCTGTGTTCTGTTAATTCATCTCACAGAGTTACATCTTTCCCTTCAAGAAGCCTTTCGCTAAGGCTGTTCTTGTGGAATTGGCAAAGGGATATTTGGAAGCCCATAGAGGGCTATGGTGAAAAAGGAAATATCTTCCGTTCAAAACTGGAAAGAAGCTTTCTGAGAAACTGCTCTGTGTTCTGTTAATTCATCTCACAGAGTTACATCTTTCCCTTCAAGAAGCCTTTCGCTAAGGCTGTTCTTGTGGAATTGGCAAAGGGATATTTGGAAGCCCATAGAGGGCTATGGTGAAAAAGGAAATATCTTCCGTTCAAAACTGGAAAGAAGCTTTCTGAGAAACTGCTTTGTGTTCTGCTAATTCATCTCACAGAGTTACATCTTTCCCTTCAAGAAGCCTTTCGCTAAGGCTGTTCTTGTGGAATTGGCAAAGGGATATTTGGAAGCACATAGAGGGCTATGGTGAAAAAGGAAATATCTTCCGTTCAAAACTGGAAAGAAGCTTTCTGAGAAACTGCTCTGTGTTCTGTTAATTCATCTCACAGAGTTACATCTTTCCCTTCAAGAAGCCTTTCGCTAAGGCTGTTCTTGTGGAATTGGCAAAGGGATATTTGGAAGCCCATAGAGGGCTATGGTGAAAAAGGAAATATCTTCCGTTCAAAACTGGAAAGAAGCTTTCTGAGAAACTGCTCTGTGTTCTGTTAATTCATCTCACAGAGTTACATCTTTCCCTTCAAGAAGCCTTTCGCTAAGGCTGTTCTTGTGGAATTGGCAAAGGGATATTTGGAAGCCCATAGAGGGCTATGGTGAAAAAGGAAATATCTTCCGTTCAAAACTGGAAAGGAGCTTTTGAGAAACTGCTCCGTGTTCTGTTAATTCATCTCACAGAGTTACATCTTTCCCTTCAAGAAGCCTTTCGCTAAGGTTGTTCTTGTGGAATTTGCAAAGGGATATTTGGAAGCCCATAGAGGGCTATGGTGAAAAAGGAAATATCTTCCGTTCAAAACTGGAAAGAAGCTTTCTGAGAAACTGCTCTGTGTTCTGTTAATTCATCTCACAGAGTTACATCGTTCCCTTCAAGAAGCCTTTCGCTAAGGCTGTTCTTGTGCAGTTGGCAAAGGGATATTTGGAAGCCCATAGAGGGCTATGGTGAAAAAGGAAATATCTTCCGTTCAAACCTGGAAAGAAGCTTTCTGAGAAACTGCTCTGTGTTCTGTTAATTCATCTCACAGAGTTACATCTTTCCCTTCCAGAAGCCCTTCGCTAAGGCTGTTCTTGTGGAATTTGCAAAGGGATATTTGGAAGCCCATAGAGGGCTATGGTGAAAAAGGAAATATCTTCCGTTCAAACCTGGAAAGAAGCTTTCTGAGAAACTGCTCTGTGTTCCGTGAATTCATCTCACAGAGTTACATCTTTCCCTTCAAGAAGCCTTTCGCTAAGGCTGTTCTTGTGGCATTGGCAAAGGGATATTTAAAATCCCATAGAGGGCTATGGTGAAAAAGGAAATATCTTCCGTTCAAAACTGGAAAGAAGCTTTCTGAGAAACTGCTCTGTGTTCTGTTAATTCATCTCACAGAGTTACATCTTTCCCTTCAAGAAGCGTTTCGCTAATGCTGTTCTTGTGGAATTGGCAAAGGGATATTTGGAAGCCCATAGAGGGCTATGGTGAAAAAGGAAATATCTTCCGTTCAAAACTGGAAAGAAGCTTTCTGAGAAACTGCTCTGTGTTCGGTGAATTCATCTCACAGAGTTACATCTTTCCTTTCAAGAAGCCTTTCGCTAAGGCTGTTCTTGTGGAATTGGCAAAGGGATATTTGGAAGCCCATAGAGGGCTATGGTGAAAAAGGAAATATCTTCCGTTCAAAACTGGAAAGAAGCTTTCTGAGAAACTGCTCTGTGTTCTGTTAATTCATCTCACAGAATTACATCTTTCCCTTCAAGAAGCCTTTCGCTAAGGCTGTTCTTGCGGAATTGGCAAAGGGATATTTGGAAGCCCATAGAGGGCTATGGTGAAAAAGGAAATATCTTCCGTTCAAAAGTGGAAAGAAGCTTTCTGAGAAACTGCTCTGTGTTCTGTTAATTCATCTCACAGAGTTACATCTTTCCCTTCAAGAAGCCTTTCGCTAAGGCTGTTCTTGTGGAATTGGCAAAGGGATATTTGGAAGCCCATAGAGGGCTATGGTGAAAAAGGAAATATCTTCCGTTCAAAACTGGAAAGAAGCTTTCTGAGAAACTGCTCTGTGTTCTGTTAATTCATTTCACAGAGTTACATCTTTCCCTTCAAGAAGCCTTTCGCTAAGGCTGTTCTTGTGGAATTGGCAAAGGGATATTTCGAAGCCCATAGAGGGCTATGGTGAAAAAGGAAATATCCCACGTTCAAAACTGGAAAGAAGCTTTCTGAGAAACTGCTCTGTGTTCTGTTAATTCATCTCACAGAGTTACATCTTTCCCTTCAAGAAGCCTTTCGCTAAGGCTGTTCTTGTGGAATTGGCAAAGGGATATTTTGAAGCCCATAGAGGGCTATGGTGAAAAAGGAAATATCTTCCGTTCAAAACTGGAAAGAAGCTTTCTGAGAAACTGCTCTGTGTTCTGTTAATTCATCTCACAGAGTTACATCTTTCCCTTCAAGAAGCCTTTCGCTAAGGCTGTTCTTGAGGAATTGGCAAAGGGATATTTGGAAGCCCATAGAGGGCTATGGTGAAAAAGGAAATATCTTCCGTTCAAAACTCTAAAGAAGCTTTCTGAGAAACTGCTCTGTGTTCTGTTAATTCATCTCACAGAGTTACATCTTTCCGTTCAAGAAGCCTTTCGCTAAGGCTGTTCTTGTGGAATTGGCAAAGGGATATTTGGAAGCCCATAGAGGGCTATGGTGAAAAAGGAAATATCTTCCCTTCAAAACTGGAAAGAAGCTTTCTGAGAAACTGCTCTGTGTTCTGTTCATTCATCTCACAGAGTTACATCTTTCCCTTCAAGAAGCCTTTCGCTAAGGCTGTTCTTGTGGAATTGGCAAAGGGATATTTGGAAGCCCATAGAGGGCTATTGTGAAAAAGGAAATATCTTCCGTTCAAAACTGGAAAGAAGCTTTCTGAGAAACTGCTCTGTGTTCTGTTAATTCATCTCACAGAGTTACATCTTTCCCTTCAAGAAGCCTTTCGCTAAGGCTGTTCTTGTGGAATTCGCAAAGGGATATTTGGAAGCCCATAGAGGGCTATGGTGAAAGAGGAAATATCTTTCGTTCAAAACTGGAAAGAAGCTTTCTGAGAAACTGCTCTGTGTTCTGTTAATTCATCTCACAGAGTTACATCTTTCCCTTCAAGAAGCCTTTCGCTAAGGCTGTTCTTGTGGAATTGGCAAAGGGATATTTGGAAGCCCATAGAGGGCTATGGTGAAAAAGGAAATATCTTCCGTTCAAACCTGGAAAGAAGCTTTCTGAGAAACTGCTCTGTGTTCTGTTAATTCATCTCACAGAGTTACATCTTTCCCTTCCAGAAGCCCTTCGCTAAGGCTGTTCTTGTGGAATTGGCAAAGGGATATTTGGAAGCCCATAGAGGGCTATGGTGAAAAAGGAAATATCTTCCGTTCAAACCTGGAAAGAAGCTTTCTGAGAAACTGCTCTGTGTTCTGTGAATTCATCTCACAGAGTTACATCTTCCCCTTCAAGAAGCCTTTCGCTAAGGCTGTTCTTGTGGCATTGGCAAAGGGATATTTAAAATCCCAGAGAGGGCTATGGTGAAAAAGGAAATATCTTCCGTTCAAAACTGGAAAGAAGCTTTCTGAGAAACTGCTCTGTTTTCTGTTAATTCATCTCACAGAGTTACATCTTTCCCTTCAAGAAGCGTTTCGCTAATGCTGTTCTTGTGGAATTGGCAAAGGGATATTTGGAAGCCCATAGAGGGCTATGGTGAAAAAGGAAATATCTTCCGTTCAAAACTGGAAAGAAGCTTTCTGAGAAACTGCTCTGTGTTCGGTGAATTCATCTCACAGAGTTACATCTTTCCCTTCAAGAAGCCTTTCGCTAAGGCTGTTCTTGTGGAATTGGCAAAGGGTTATTTGGAAGCCCATAGAGGCTATGGTGAAAAAGGAAATATCTTCCGTTCAAAACTGGAAAGAAGCTTTCTGAGAAACTGCTCTGTGTTCTGTTAATTCATCTCACAGAGTTACATCTTTCCCTTCAAGAAGCCTTTCGCTAAGGCTGTTCTTGTGGAATTGGCAAAGGGATATTTGGAAGCCCATAGAGGGCTATGGTGAAAAAGGAAATATCTTCCGTTCAAAAGTGGAAAGAAGCTTTCTGAGAAACTGCTCTGTGTTCTGTTAATTCATCTCACAGAGTTACATCTTTCCCTTCAAGAAGCCTTTCGCTAAGGCTGTTCTTGTGGAATTGGCAAAGGATTATTTGGAAGCCCATAGAGGGCTATGGTGAAAAAGGAAATATCTTCCGTTCAAAACTGGAAAGAAGCTTTCTGAGAAACTGCTCTGTGTTCTGTTAATTCATCTCACAGAGTTACATCTTTCCCTTCAAGAAGCCTTTCGCTAAGGCTGTTCTTGTGGAATTGGCAAAGGGATATTTCGAAGCCCTTAGAGGGCTATGGTGAAAAAGGAAATATCCCACGTTCAAAACTGGAAAGAATCTTTCTGAGAAACTGCTCTGTGTTCTGTTAATTCATCTCACAGAGTTATATCTTTCCCTTCAAGGAGCCTTTCGCAAAGGCTGGTCTTGTGGAATTGGCAAAGGGATATTTGGAAGCCCATAGAGGGCTATGGTGAAAAAGGAAATATCTTCCGTTCAAAATTGGAAAGAAGCTTTCTGAGAAACTGCTCTGTGTTCTGTTAATTCATCTCACAGAGTTACATTTTTCCCTTCAAGAAGCCTTTCGCTAAGGCTGTTCTTGTGGAATTGGCAAAGGGATATTTCGAAGCCCTTAGAGGGCTATGGTGAAAAAGGAAATATCCCACGTTCAAAACTGGAAAGAATCTTTCTGAGAAACTGCTCTGTGTTCTGTTAATTCATCTCACAGAGTTATATCTTTCCCTTCAAGGAGCCTTTCGCAAAGGCTGGTCTTGTGGAATTGGCAAAGGGATATTTGGAAGCCCATAGAGGGCTATGGTGAAAAAGGAAATATCTTCCGTTCAAAATTGGAAAGAAGCTTTCTGAGAAACTGCTCTGTGTTCTGTTAATTCATCTCACAGAGTTACATTTTTCCCTTCAAGAAGCCTTTCGCTAAGGCTGTTCTTGTGGAATTGGCAAAGGGATATTTGGAAGCCCATAGAGTGCTATGGTGAAAAAGGAAATATCTTCCGTTCAAAACTGGAAAGAAGCTTTCTGAGAAACTGCTCTGTGTTCTGTTAATTCATCTCACAGAGTTACATCTTTCCCTTCAAGAAGCCTTTCGCAAAGGCTGTTCTTGTGGAATTGGCAAAGGGATATTTGGAAGCCCATAGAGGGCTATGGTGAAAAAGGAAATATCTCTCGTTCAAACCTGGAAAGAAGCTTTCTGAGAAACTGCTCTGTGCTCTGTTAATTCATCTCACAGAGTTACATCTTTCCCTTCAAGAAGCCTTTCGCTAAGGCTGTTCTTGTGGAATTGGCAAAGGGATATTTGGAAGCCCATAGAGGGCTATGGTGAAAAAGGAAATATCTTCCGTTCAAAACTGGAAAGAAGCTTTCTGAGAAACTGCTCTGTGTTCTGTTAATTCACCTCACAGAGTTACATCTTTCCCTTCAAGAAGCCTTTCGATAAGGCTGTTCTTGTGGAATTGGCAAAGGGATATTTCGAAGCCCATACAGAGCTATGTTGAAAAAGGAAATAACTTCCGTTCAAAACTGGAAAGAAGCTTTCTGAGAAACTGCTCTGTGTTCTGTTAATTCATCTCACAGAGTTACATCTTTCCCTTCAAGAAGCCTTTCGCTAAGGCTGTTCTTGTGGAATTGGCAAAGGGATATTTGGAAGCCCATAGAGGGCTATGGTGAAAAAGGAAATATCTTCCGTTCAAAACTGGAAAGAATCTTTCTGAGAAACTGCTCTGTGTTCTGTTCATTCATCTCACAGAGTTACATCTTTCCCTTCAAGAAGCCTTTCGCTAAGGCTGTTCTTGTGGAATTGGCAAAGGGATATTTGGAAACCCATAGAGGGCTATGGTGAAAAAGGAAATATCTTCCGTTCAAAACTGGAAAGAAGCTTTCTGAGAAACTGCTCTGTGTTCTGTTAATTCATCTCACAGAGTTACATCTTTCCCTTCAAGAAGCCTTTCGCTAAGGCTGTTCTTGTAGAATTGGCAATGGGATATTTGGAAGCCCATAGAGGGCTATGGTGAAAAAGGAAATCTCTTCCGTTCAAAACTGGAAAGAAGCTTTCTGAGAAACTGCTCTGTGTTCTGTTAATTCATCTCACAGAGTTACACCTTTCCCTTCAAGAAGCCTTTCGCTAAGGCTGTTCTTGTGGAATTGGCAAAGGGATATTTGGAAGCCAATAGAGGGCTATGGTGAAAAAGGAAATATCTTCCGTTCAAACCTGGAAAGAAGCTTTCTGAGAAACTACTCTGTGTTCTGTTAATTCATCTCACAGAGTTACATCTTTCCCTTCAAGAAGCCCTTGGCTAAGGCTGTTCTTGTGGAATTGGCAAAGGGATATTTGGAAGCCCATAGAGGGCTATGGTGAAAAAGGAAATATCTTCCGTTCAAAACTGGAAAGAAGCTTTCTGAGAAACTGCTCTGTGTTCTGTTAATTCATCTCACAGAGTTACATCTTTCCCTTCAAGAAGCCTTTCGCTAAGGCTGTTCTTGTGGAATTGGCAAAGGGATATTTGGAAGCCCATAGGGGGCTATGTTGAAAAAGGAAATATCTTCCGTTCAAAACTGGAAAGAAGCTTTCCGAGAAACTGCTCTGTGTCTGTTAATTCATCTCACAGAGTTACATCTTTCCCTTCAAGAAGCCTTTCGCTAAGGCTGTTCTTGTGGAATTGGCAAAGGGATATTTGGAAGCCCATAGAGGGCTATGGTGAAAAAGGAAATATCTTCCGTTCAAAAGTGGAAAGAAGCTTTCTGAGAATATGCTCTGTGTTCTGTGAATTCATCTCACAGAGTTACATCTTTCCCTTCAAGAAGCCTTTCGCTAAGGCTGTTCTTGTGGAATTGGCAAAGGGATATTTGGCAGCCCATAGAGGGCTATGGTGAAAAAGGAAATATCTTCCGTTCAAAACTGGAAAGAAGCTTTCTGAGAAACTGCTCTGTGTTCTGTTAATTCATCTCACAGAGTTACATCTTTCCCTTCAAGAAGCCTTTCGCTAAGGCTGTTCTTGTGGAATTGGCAAAGGGATATTTGGAAGCCCATAGAGGGCTATGGTGAAAAAGGAAATATCTTCCGTTCAAAAGTGGAAAGAAGCTTTCTGAGAAACTGCTCTGTGTTCTGTTAATTCATCTCACAGAGTTACATCTTTCCCTTCAAGAAGCCTTTCGCTAAGGCTGTTCTTGTGGAATTGGCAAAGGGATATTTGGAAGCCCATAGAGGGCTATGGTGAAAAAGGAAATATCTTCCGTTCAAAAGTGGAAAGAAGCTTTCTGAGAAACTGCTCTGTGTTCTGTTAATTCATCTCACAGAGTTACATCTTTCCCTTCAAGAAGCCTTTCGCTAAGGCTGTTCTTGTGGAATTGGCAAAGGGATATTTCGAAGCCCATAGAGGGCTATGGTGAAAAAGGAAATATCCCCCGTTCAAAACTGGAAAGAAGCTTTCTGAGAAACTGCTCTGTGTTCTGTTAATTCATCTCACAGAGTTATATCTTTCCCTTCAAGGAGCCTTTTGCAAAGGCTGGTCTTGTGGAATTGGCAAAGGGATATTTGGAAGCCCATAGAGGGCTATGGTGAAAAAGGAAATATCTTCCGTTCAAAATTGGAAAGAAGCTTTCTGAGAAACTGCTCTGTGTTTTGTTAATTCATCTCACAGAGTTACATCTTTCCCTTCAAGAAGCCTTTCGCTAAGGCTGTTCTTGTGGAATTGGCAAAGGGATATTTGGAAGCCCATAGAGGGATATGGTGAAAAAGGAAATATCTTCCGTTCAAAACTGGAAAGAAGCTTTCTGAGAAACTGCTCTGTGTTCTGTTAATTCATCTCACAGAGTTACATCTTTCCCTTCAAGAAGCCTTTCGCTAAGGCTGTTCTTGTGGAATTGGCAAAGGGATATTTGGAAGCCCATAGAGCGCTATGGTGAAAAAGGAAATATCTCCGTTCAAAACTGGAAAGAAGCGTTCTGAGAAACTGCTCTGTGTTCTGTTAATTCATCTCACAGAGTTACATCTTTCCCTTTAAGAAGCCTTTCGCTAAGGCTGTTCTTGTGGAATTGGCAAAGGGATATTTGGAAGCCCATAGAGGGCTATGGTGAAAAAGGAAATATCTCTCGTTCAAACCTGGAAAGAAGCTTTCTGAGAAACTGCTCTGTGTTCTGTTAATTCATCTCACAGAGTTACATCTTTCCCTTCAAGAAGCCTTTCGCTAAGGCTGTTCTTGTGGAATTGGCAAAGGGATATTTGGAAGCCCATAGAGGGCTATGGTGAAAAAGGAAATATCTTCCGTTCAAAACTGGAAAGAAGCTTTCTGAGAAACGGCTCTGTGTTCTGTTAATTCACCTCACAGAGTTACATCTTTCCCTTCAAGAAGCCTTTCGCTAAGGCTGTTCTTGTGGAATTGGCAAAGGGATATTTCGAAGCTCATACAGAGCTATGGTGAAAAAGGAAATAACTTCCGTTCAAAACTGGAAAGAAGCTTTCTGAGAAACTGCTCTGTGTTCTGTTAATTCATCTCACAGAGTTACATCTGTCCCTTCAAGAAGTCTTTCGCTAAGGCTGTTGTTGTGGAATTGGCAAAGGGATATTTGGAAGCCCATAGAGGGCTATGGTGAAAAAGGAAATATCTTCCGTTCAAAACTGGAAAGAAGGTTTCTGAGAAACTGCTCTGTGTTCTGTTAATTCATCTCACAGAGTTACATCTTTCCCTTCAAGAAACCTTTCGCTAACTCTGTTCTTGTGGAATTGGCAAAGGGATATTTGGAAGCCCATAGAGGGCTATGGTGAAAAAGGAAATATCTTCCGTTCAAAACTGGAAAGAAGCTTTCTGAGAAACTGCTCTGTGTTCTGTTAATTCATCTCACAGAGTTACATCTTTCCCTTCAAGAAGCCTTTCGCTAAGGCTGTTCTTCTGGAATTGGCAAATTGATATTTGGAAGCCCATAGAGGGCTATGGTGAAAAAGGAAATATCTTCCGTTCAAAACTGGAAAGAAGCTTTCTGAGAAACGGCTCTCTGTTCTGTTAATTCATCTCACAGAGTTACATCTTTCCCTTCAAGAAGCCTTTCGCTAAGGCTGTTCTTGTGGAATTGGCAAAGGGATATTTGGAAGCCCATAGAGGGCTATGGTGAAAAAGGAAATATCTTCCGTTCAAAACTGGAAAGAAGCTTTCTGAGAAACTGCTCTGTGTTCTGTTAATTCATCTCACAGAGTTACATCTTTCCCTTCAAGAAGCCTTTCGCTAAGGCTGTTCTTGTGGAATTGGCAAAGGGATATTTGGAAGTCCATAGAGGGCTATGGTGAAAAAGGAAATATCTTCCGTTCAAAACTGGAAAGAAGCTTTCTGAGAAACTGCTCTGTGTTCTGTTAATTCATCTCACTGAGTTACATCTTTCCCTTCAAGAAGCCTTTCGCTAAGGCTGTTCTTGTGGAATTGGCAAAGGGATATTTGGAAGCCCATAGAGGGCTATGGTGAAAAAGGAAATATCTTCCGTTCAAAACTGGAAAGAAGCTTTCTGAGAAACTGCTGTGTGTTCTGTTAATTCATCTCACAGAGTTACATCTTTCCCTTCAAGAAGCCTTTCGCTAAGGCTGTTCTTGTGGAAATGGCAAAGGGATATTTGGAAGCCCATAGAGCGCTATGGTGAAAAAGGAAATATCTTCCGTTCAAAACTGGAAAGAAGCGTTCTGAGAAACTGCTCTGTGTTCTGTTAATTCATCTCACAGAGTTACATCTTTCCCTTCAAGAAGCCTTTCGCTAAGGCTGTTCTTGTGGAATTGGCAAAGGGATATTTGGAAGCCCATAGAGGGCTATGGTGAAAAAGGAAATATCTCTCGTTCAAACCTGGAAAGAAGCTTTCTGAGAAACTGCTCTGTGTTCTGTTAATTCATCTCACAGAGTTACATCTTTCCCTTCAAGAAGCCTTTCACTAAGGCTGTTCTTGTGGAATTGGCAAAGGGATATTTGGAAGCCCATAGAGGGGTATGGTGAAAAAGGAAATATCTTCCGTTCAAAACTGGAAAGAAGCTTTCTGAGAAACTGCTCTGTGTTCTGTTAATTCACCTCACAGAGTTACATCTTTCCCTTCAAGACGCCTTTCGCTAAGGCTGTTCTTGTGGAATTGGCAAAGGGATATTTCGAAGCCCATACAGAGCTATGGTGAAAAAGGAAATAACTTCCGTTCAAAACTGGAAAGAAGCTTTCTGAGAAACTGCTCTGTGTTCTGTTAATTCATCTCACAGAGTTACATCTTTCCCTTCAAGAAGCCTTTCGCTAAGGCTGTTCTTGTGCAATTGGCAAAGGGATATTTGGAAGCCCATAGAGGGCTATGGTGAAAAAGGAAATATCTTCCGTTCAAAACTGGAAAGAAGCTTTCTGAGAAACTGCTCTGTGTTCTGTTCATTCATCTCACAGAGTTACATCTTTCCCTTCAAGAAGCCTTTCGCTAAGGCTGTTCTTGTGGAATTGGCAAAGGGATATTTGGAAGCCCATAGAGGGCTATGGTGAAAAAGGAAATATCTTACGTTCAAAACTGGAAAGAAGCTTTCTGAGAAACTGCTCTGTGTTCTGTTAATTCACCTCACAGAGTTACATCTTTCCCTTCAAGAAGCCTTTCGATAAGGCTGTTCTTGTGGAATTGGCAAAGGGATATTTCGAAGCCCATACAGAGCTATGTTGAAAAAGGAAATAACTTCCGTTCAAAACTGGAAAGAAGCTTTCTGAGAAACTGCTCTGTGTTCTGTTAATTCATCTCACAGAGTTACATCTTTCCCTTCAAGAAGCCTTTCGCTAAGGCTGTTCTTGTGGAATTGGCAAAGGGATATTTGGAAGCCCATAGAGGGCTATGGTGAAAAAGGAAATATCTTCCGTTCAAAACTGGAAAGAAGCTTTCTGAGAAACTGCTCTGTGTTCTGTTCATTCATCTCACAGAGTTACATCTTTCCCTTCAAGAAGCCTTTCGCTAAGGCTGTTCTTGTGGAATTGGCAAAGGGATATTTGGAAACCCATAGAGGGCTATGGTGAAAAAGGAAATATCTTCCGTTCAAAACTGGAAAGAAGCTTTCTGAGAAACTGCTCTGTGTTCTGTTAATTCATCTCACAGAGTTACATCTTTCCCTTCAAGAAGCCTTTCGCTAAGGCTGTTCTTGTAGAATTGGCAATGGGATATTTGGAAGCCCATAGAGGGCTATGGTGAAAAAGGAAATCTCTTCCGTTCAAAACTGGAAAGAAGCTTTCTGAGAAACTGCTCTGTGTTCTGTTAATTCATCTCACAGAGTTACACCTTTCCCTTCAAGAAGCCTTTCGCTAAGGCTGTTCTTGTGGAATTGGCAAAGGGATATTTGGAAGCCAATAGAGGGCTATGGTGAAAAAGGAAATATCTTCCGTTCAAACCTGGAAAGAAGCTTTCTGAGAAACTACTCTGTGTTCTGTTAATTCATCTCACAGAGTTACATCTTTCCCTTCAAGAAGCCCTTGGCTAAGGCTGTTCTTGTGGAATTGGCAAAGGGATATTTGGAAGCCCATAGAGGGCTATGGTGAAAAAGGAAATATCTTCCGTTCAAAACTGGAAAGAAGCTTTCTGAGAAACTGCTCTGTGTTCTGTTAATTCATCTCACAGAGTTACATCTTTCCCTTCAAGAAGCCTTTCGCTAAGGCTGTTCTTGTGGAATTGGCAAAGGGATATTTGGAAGCCCATAGGGGGCTATGTTGAAAAAGGAAATATCTTCCGTTCAAAACTGGAAAGAAGCTTTCCGAGAAACTGCTCTGTGTCTGTTAATTCATCTCACAGAGTTACATCTTTCCCTTCAAGAAGCCTTTCGCTAAGGCTGTTCTTGTGGAATTGGCAAAGGGATATTTGGAAGCCCATAGAGGGCTATGGTGAAAAAGGAAATATCTTCCGTTCAAAAGTGGAAAGAAGCTTTCTGAGAATATGCTCTGTGTTCTGTGAATTCATCTCACAGAGTTACATCTTTCCCTTCAAGAAGCCTTTCGCTAAGGCTGTTCTTGTGGAATTGGCAAAGGGATATTTGGAAGCCCATAGAGGGCTATGGTGAAAAAGGAAATATCTTCCGTTCAAAACTGGAAAGAAGCTTTCTGAGAAACTGCTCTGTGTTCTGTTAATTCATCTCACAGAGTTACATCTTTCCCTTCAAGAAGCCTTTCGCTAAGGCTGTTCTTGTGGAATTGGCAAAGGGATATTTGGAAGCCCATAGAGGGCTATGGTGAAAAAGGAAATATCTTCCGTTCAAAAGTGGAAAGAAGCTTTCTGAGAAACTGCTCTGTGTTCTGTTAATTCATCTCACAGAGTTACATCTTTCCCTTCAAGAAGCCTTTCGCTAAGGCTGTTCTTGTGGAATTGGCAAAGGGATATTTGGAAGCCCATAGAGGGCTATGGTGAAAAAGGAAATATCTTCCGTTCAAAAGTGGAAAGAAGCTTTCTGAGAAACTGCTCTGTGTTCTGTTAATTCATCTCACAGAGTTACATCTTTCCCTTCAAGAAGCCTTTCGCTAAGGCTGTTCTTGTGGAATTGGCAAAGGGATATTTCGAAGCCCATAGAGGGCTATGGTGAAAAAGGAAATATCCCCCGTTCAAAACTGGAAAGAAGCTTTCTGAGAAACTGCTCTGTGTTCTGTTAATTCATCTCACAGAGTTATATCTTTCCCTTCAAGGAGCCTTTTGCAAAGGCTGGTCTTGTGGAATTGGCAAAGGGATATTTGGAAGCCCATAGAGGGCTATGGTGAAAAAGAAAATATCTTCCGTTCAAAATTGGAAAGAAGCTTTCTGAGAAACTGCTCTGTGTTTTGTTAATTCATCTCACAGAGTTACATCTTTCCCTTCAAGAAGCCTTTCGCTAAGGCTGTTCTTGTGGAATTGGCAAAGGGATATTTGGAAGCCCATAGAGGGATATGGTGAAAAAGGAAATATCTTCCGTTCAAAACTGGAAAGAAGCTTTCTGAGAAACTGCTCTGTGTTCTGTTAATTCATCTCACAGAGTTACATCTTTCCCTTCAAGAAGCCTTTCGCTAAGGCTGTTCTTGTGGAATTGGCAAAGGGATATTTGGAAGCCCATAGAGCGCTATGGTGAAAAAGGAAATATCTTCCGTTCAAAACTGGAAAGAAGCGTTCTGAGAAACTGCTCTGTGTTCTGTTAATTCATCTCACAGAGTTACATCTTTCCCTTTAAGAAGCCTTTCGCTAAGGCTGTTCTTGTGGAATTGGCAAAGGGATATTTGGAAGCCCATAGAGGGCTATGGTGAAAAAGGAAATATCTCTCGTTCAAACCTGGAAAGAAGCTTTCTGAGAAACTGCTCTGTGTTCTGTTAATTCATCTCACAGAGTTACATCTTTCCCTTCAAGAAGCCTTTCGCTAAGGCTGTTCTTGTGGAATTGGCAAAGGGATATTTGGAAGCCCATAGAGGGCTATGGTGAAAAAGGAAATATCTTCCGTTCAAAACTGGAAAGAAGATTTCTGAGAAACGGCTCTGTGTTCTGTTAGTTCACCTCACAGAGTTACATCTTTCCCTTCAAGAAGCCTTTCGCTAAGGCTGTTCTTGTGGAATTGGCAAAGGGATATTTCGAAGCCCATACAGAGCTATGGTGAAAAAGGAAATAACTTCCGTTCAAAACTGGAAAGAAGCTTTCTGAGAAACTGCTCTGTGTTCTGTTAATTCATCTCACAGAGTTACATCTGTCCCTTCAAGAAGTCTTTCGCTAAGGCTGTTGTTGTGGAATTGGCAAAGGGATATTTGGAAGCCCATAGAGGGCTATGGTGAAAAACGAAATATCTTCCGTTCAAAACTGGAAAGAAGGTTTCTGAGAAACTGCTCTGTGTTCTGTTAATTCATCTCACAGAGTTACATCTTTCCCTTCAAGAAACCTTTCGCTAACTCTGTTCTTGTGGAATTGGCAAAGGGATATTTGGAAGCCCATAGAGGGCTATGGTGAAAAAGGAAATATCTTCCGTTCAAAACTGGAAAGAAGCTTTCTGAGAAACTGCTCTGTGTTCTGTTCATTCATCTCACAGAGTTACATCTTTCCCTTCAAGAAGCCTTTCGCTAAGGCTGTTCTTCTGGAATTGGCAAATTGATATTTGGAAGCCCATAGAGGGCTATGGTGAAAAAGGAAATGTCTTCCGTTCAAAACTGGAAAGAAGCTTTCTGAGAAACGGCTCTCTGTTCTGTTAATTCATCTCACAGAGTTACATCTTTCCCTTCAAGAAGCCTTTCGCTAAGGCTGTTCTTGTGGAATTGGCAAAGGGATATTTGGAAGCCCATAGAGGGCTATGGTGAAAAAGGAAATATCTTCCGTTCAAAACTGGAAAGAAGCTTTCTGAGAAACTGCTCTGTGTTCTGTTAATTCATCTCACAGAGTTACATCTTTCCCTTCAAGAAGCCTTTCGCTAAGGCTGTTCTTGTGGAATTGGCAAAGGGATATTTGGAAGCCCATAGAGGGCTATGGTGAAAAAGGAAATATCTTCCGTTCAAAACTGGAAAGAAGCTTTCTGAGAAACTGCTCTGTGTTCTGTTAATTCATCTCACTGAGTTACATCTTTCCCTTCAAGAAGCCTTTCGCTAAGGCTGTTCTTGTGGAATTGGCAAAGGGATATTTGGAAGCCCATAGAGGGCTATGGTGAAAAAGGAAATATCTTCCGTTCAAAACTGGAAAGAAGCTTTCTGAGAAACTGCTGTGTGTTCTGTTAATTCATCTCACAGAGTTACATCTTTCCCTTCAAGAAGCCTTTCGCTAAGGCTGTTCTTGTGGAAATGGCAAAGGGATATTTGGAAGCCCATAGAGCGCTATGGTGAAAAAGGAAATATCTTCCGTTCAAAACTGGAAAGAAGCGTTCTGAGAAACTGCTCTGTGTTCTGTTAATTCATCTCACAGAGTTACATCTTTCCCTTCAAGAAGCCTTTCGCTAAGGCTGTTCTTGTGGAATTGGCAAAGGGATATTTGGAAGCCCATAGAGGGCTATGGTGAAAAAGGAAATATCTCTCGTTCAAACCTGGAAAGAAGCTTTCTGAGAAACTGCTCTGTGTTCTGTTAATTCATCTCACAGAGTTACATCTTTCCCTTCAAGAAGCCTTTCACTAAGGCTGTTCTTGTGGAATTGGCAAAGGGATATTTGGAAGCCCATAGAGGGCTATGGTGAAAAAGGAAATATCTTCCGTTCAAAACTGGAAAGAAGCTTTCTGAGAAACTGCTCTGTGTTCTGTTAATTCACCTCACAGAGTTACATCTTTCCCTTCAAGACGCCTTTCGCTAAGGCTGTTCTTGTGGAATTGGCAAAGGGATATTTCGAAGCCCATACAGAGCTATGGTGAAAAAGGAAATAACTTCCGTTCAAAACTGGAAAGAAGCTTTCTGAGAAACTGCTCTGTGTTCTGTTAATTCATCTCACAGAGTTACATCTTTCCCTTCAAGAAGCCTTTCGCTAAGGCTGTTCTTGTGCAATTGGCAAAGGGATATTTGGAAGCCCATAGAGGGCTATGGTGAAAAAGGAAATATCTTCCGTTCAAAACTGGAAAGAAGCTTTCTGAGAAACTGCTCTGTGTTCTGTTCATTCATCTCACAGAGTTACATCTTTCCCTTCAAGAAGCCTTTCGCTAAGGCTGTTCTTGTGGAATTGGCAAAGGGATATTTGGAAGCCCATAGAGGGCTATGGTGAAAAAGGAAATATCTTACGTTCAAAACTGGAAAGAAGCTTTCTGAGAAACTGCTCTGTGTTCTGTTAATTCACCTCACAGAGTTACATCTTTCCCTTCAAGAAGCCTTTCGATAAGGCTGTTCTTGTGGAATTGGCAAAGGGATATTTCGAAGCCCATACAGAGCTATGTTGAAAAAGGAAATAACTTCCGTTCAAAACTGGAAAGAAGCTTTCTGAGAAACTGCTCTGTGTTCTGTTAATTCATCTCACAGAGTTACATCTTTCCCTTCAAGAAGCCTTTCGCTAAGGCTGTTCTTGTGGAATTGGCAAAGGGATATTTGGAAGCCCATAGAGGGCTATGGTGAAAAAGGAAATATCTTCCGTTCAAAACTGGAAAGAAGCTTTCTGAGAAACTGCTCTGTGTTCTGTTCATTCATCTCACAGAGTTACATCTTTCCCTTCAAGAAGCCTTTCGCTAAGGCTGTTCTTGTGGAATTGGCAAAGGGATATTTGGAAACCCATAGAGGGCTATGGTGAAAAAGGAAATATCTTCCGTTCAAAACTGGAAAGAAGCTTTCTGAGAAACTGCTCTGTGTTCTGTTAATTCATCTCACAGAGTTACATCTTTCCCTTCAAGAAGCCTTTCGCTAAGGCTGTTCTTGTAGAATTGGCAATGGGATATTTGGAAGCCCATAGAGGGCTATGGTGAAAAAGGAAATCTCTTCCGTTCAAAACTGGAAAGAAGCTTTCTGAGAAACTGCTCTGTGTTCTGTTAATTCATCTCACAGAGTTACACCTTTCCCTTCAAGAAGCCTTTCGCTAAGGCTGTTCTTGTGGAATTGGCAAAGGGATATTTGGAAGCCAATAGAGGGCTATGGTGAAAAAGGAAATATCTTCCGTTCAAACCTGGAAAGAAGCTTTCTGAGAAACTACTCTGTGTTCTGTTAATTCATCTCACAGAGTTACATCTTTCCCTTCAAGAAGCCCTTGGCTAAGGCTGTTCTTGTGGAATTGGCAAAGGGATATTTGGAAGCCCATAGAGGGCTATGGTGAAAAAGGAAATATCTTCCGTTCAAAACTGGAAAGAAGCTTTCTGAGAAACTGCTCTGTGTTCTGTTAATTCATCTCACAGAGTTACATCTTTCCCTTCAAGAAGCCTTTCGCTAAGGCTGTTCTTGTGGAATTGGCAAAGGGATATTTGGAAGCCCATAGGGGGCTATGTTGAAAAAGGAAATATCTTCCGTTCAAAACTGGAAAGAAGCTTTCCGAGAAACTGCTCTGTGTCTGTTAATTCATCTCACAGAGTTACATCTTTCCCTTCAAGAAGCCTTTCGCTAAGGCTGTTCTTGTGGAATTGGCAAAGGGATATTTGGAAGCCCATAGAGGGCTATGGTGAAAAAGGAAATATCTTCCGTTCAAAAGTGGAAAGAAGCTTTCTGAGAATATGCTCTGTGTTCTGTGAATTCATCTCACAGAGTTACATCTTTCCCTTCAAGAAGCCTTTCGCTAAGGCTGTTCTTGTGGAATTGGCAAAGGGATATTTGGAAGCCCATAGAGGGCTATGGTGAAAAAGGAAATATCTTCCGTTCAAAACTGGAAAGAAGCTTTCTGAGAAACTGCTCTGTGTTCTGTTAATTCATCTCACAGAGTTACATCTTTCCCTTCAAGAAGCCTTTCGCTAAGGCTGTTCTTGTGGAATTGGCAAAGGGATATTTGGAAGCCCATAGAGGGCTATGGTGAAAAAGGAAATATCTTCCGTTCAAAAGTGGAAAGAAGCTTTCTGAGAAACTGCTCTGTGTTCTGTTAATTCATCTCACAGAGTTACATCTTTCCCTTCAAGAAGCCTTTCGCTAAGGCTGTTCTTGTGGAATTGGCAAAGGGATATTTCGAAGCCCATACAGAGCTATGGTGAAAAAGGAAATAACTTCCGTTCAAAACTGGAAAGAAGCTTTCTGAGAAACTGCTCTGTGTTCTGTTAATTCATCTCACAGAGTTACATCTTTCCCTTCAAGAAGCCTTTCGCTAAGGCTGTTCTTGTGCAATTGGCAAAGGGATATTTGGAAGCCCATAGAGGGCTATGGTGAAAAAGGAAATATCTTCCGTTCAAAACTGGAAAGAAGCTTTCTGAGAAACTGCTCTGTGTTCTGTTCATTCATCTCACAGAGTTACATCTTTCCCTTCAAGAAGCCTTTCGCTAAGGCTGTTCTTGTGGAATTGGCAAAGGGATATTTGGAAGCCCATAGAGGGCTATGGTGAAAAAGGAAATATCTTACGTTCAAAACTGGAAAGAAGCTTTCTGAGAAACTGCTCTGTGTTCTGTTAATTCACCTCACAGAGTTACATCTTTCCCTTCAAGAAGCCTTTCGATAAGGCTGTTCTTGTGGAATTGGCAAAGGGATATTCGAAGCCCATACAGAGCTATGTTGAAAAAGGAAATAACTTCCGTTCAAAACTGGAAAGAAGCTTTCTGAGAAACTGCTCTGTGTTCTGTTAATTCATCTCACAGAGTTACATCTTTCCCTTCAAGAAGCCTTTCGCTAAGGCTGTTCTTGTGGAATTGGCAAAGGGATATTTGGAAGCCCATAGAGCGCTATGGTGAAAAAGGAAATATCTTCCGTTCAAAACTGGAAAGAAGCGTTCTGAGAAACTGCTCTGTGTTCTGTTAATTCATCTCACAGAGTTACATCTTTCCCTTTAAGAAGCCTTTCGCTAAGGCTGTTCTTGTGGAATTGGCAAAGGGATATTTGGAAGCCCATAGAGGGCTATGGTGAAAAAGGAAATATCTCTCGTTCAAACCTGGAAAGAAGCTTTCTGAGAAACTGCTCTGTGTTCTGTTAATTCATCTCACAGAGTTACATCTTTCCCTTCAAGAAGCCTTTCGCTAAGGCTGTTCTTGTGGAATTGGCAAAGGGATATTTGGAAGCCCATAGAGGGCTATGGTGAAAAAGGAAATATCTTCCGTTCAAAACTGGAAAGAAGCTTTCTGAGAAACGGCTCTGTGTTCTGTTAGTTCACCTCACAGAGTTACATCTTTTCCCTTCAAGAAGCCTTTCGCTAAGG